>NW_028175728.1:0-10000 GCF_949987555.1 Borostomias antarcticus
GAATACAATAGATGCTTAAAAGTTAGACACACACACACACACACACAGACACACACAGACAGACACAGACAGACACGCGTATTTGACGCAACGCTTAGTTATGATCGTTCCTACACATCGAAACATGCTCTATGCTAACGCTAACATCCTCTATGCTAACGCTAACATGCACTACGCTAACGCTAACATGCTCTACGCTAACGACTTCAAATCAAACAGCCGCCCTCATCATCTCGACAAGCAGAAAACACTGTTTGATCACGGCAGCTGCGCTGAACGCCTTTTATGTCTACATTCTCTTCCAGTTTTCCATCAAAGGATAAACTCTGATTCACACGTTCCAGTTCGATCTGTTCCCTTCCTTCGCCCAAGATGACCTAAACACATGCATGCGCTCACACACACAATCACTCTCTCTCTCACACACACACACACACACACACACACTCACTCTCACACACACTCTCACACACACATGACCTGAACTGTGAGAGGCGAGTCAGCGCTGCCGTTGACACCCAGCCTCCACAGCTGTTCCTCATCTGAGACTCTCACTCACAGACTGGCTGGGTGTGTGGGTGTGTGTGTGTGTGTGTGCAGGCCTCATCAGGGTGAGAGGAGTTTGAACCGGGATGTTGAACAAGCTCAACACGCTGCCACCGGTCGGTGGGCGGACGCCACGCTGAGCTGTCAGTCCGCTCTGTTCTCCGACCGAACACACGGCGTTCACTCGCCATCAAATCTGCCCCCCCCCCCCCCACACCCGAGTTTGAACAACTGTCCAAGTCCCGACGATGGGGCGGGGTCAAAGTGTGTGTCGGGGGCGGGGCCGCGGTGAGGAGACGAGGGGGCTGAATGCAACGTTGCAGCTGCAATAATGTTTTGTTTTTCTTTCTGTAGGAATTCTGGGAGAACAGAGAGCTCCTTTCACTGGACCGCCGGCTTCAGAGGCCTGTCTGGTTTCCCTATGGCCAGCTACACCGGGCCTACGCTAGCGCTCTGCTGCTACCAGCTACACCGGGCCTACGCTAGCGCTCTGCTGCTACCAGCTACACCGGGCCTACGCTAGCGCTCTGCTGCTACCAGCTACACCGGGCCTACGCTAGCGCTCTGCTGCTACCAGCTACACCTGGGCTACGCTAGCGCTCTGCTGCTACCAGCTACACCGGGGCTACGCTAGAGCTCTGCTGCTACCAGCTACACCGGGGCTACGCTAGCGCTCTGCTGCTACCAGCTACACCGGGCCTACGCTAGCGCTCTGCTACTACCAGCTACACCGGGCCTACGCTAGCGCTCTGCTGCTACCAGCTACACCGGGGCTACGCTAGAGCTCTGCCGCTACCAGCTACACCGGGCCTACGCTAGAGCTCTGCCGCTACCAGCTACGCTGCCCTCACTCCCCGACACACACACACACACACACACACACACACTCATACTCACACACTCACACATGCACGCACACACACACACACATACGCACACACTCGTACGCACGCACGTGTGCGTGCACACACACAGACACACACACACAGCTCAGCTTTTTTTCTTTCTTCTTTTTTAAAATTATTTTTAAGTTATATAGGCCTACTACAAAGAACAAAAAAAATAACGTTTTAAAGATTTCAAATTAACGTTTCTGTTCTGGAACAATTAAAGAGCATTTCGTTTTCGTTCCCGTTTCTGTTCCTCGTAAAATACCGTTCGTTTTCGGTTTTCGTTCCTTGAACCGGTTCAGAGCCTTGATGCGCACGCACACGCACACCACACACACACACACACACACACACACACACACACACACACACACACACGCACACTCATACGCACGCACACGCACAGCACTAACACACATTAAGCCTCCATCTTGCACAGTAAATTAAATTGTCAGACTAAATGAAAGCCGGTGCGCCATAATGCTAACAGCTAGCAGACACGCAACAAACACGCGAGTCAATGTGTTCAGATGACGTCCGTTGAGTTGTGCTTCTTTTCAACCCGCTACATCCCCACAGGGGAGTGGGTTACCCTGGGTCTGGAGACTGGATAACGCGGGGTTAACAACGTTTTATCGCCACCCACCCACCCACCCACCCACCAACCCCCACACCCACACACACACGCGCGCGCACACACACACACGCGCACACACACACACACACACACACACAATCATTACATACGCTAGCACCAACGTGGCCTTGGCACGCTGGATAAGAACTACAGACGCAACACACACACATACACCCACACACATTCTGTCAGCAAACACATGAAATAGTGAGACAACAAGTAATATTTCTCACAACGTAGGTTTCAGTAAAGGAGGCACACTGAGGAGAGAACCAGACGGCGGCCATGTTAGAACATCAGTCCTTTCATTGATGACCCCCACCTACTCTCATCCTTTAAACTGGACTCCTCACTGCGGGGACAAGGTCCAAGTTAGCTTCAACTAACACACACACACACACACACACACATACACATACACACACAGGCACGGTTGCACGCGCACACTCACACAGTTGCACGCACACTCACACATGAGTTGGCAGCCATTACCTAAACACATTCACACATCACTGCTCAACACACAGCTCTTTGTACCACAATGATTGGAGGGAGCGAGACCCAAAATAAGCAGTGGGCACACCACACACACATACACTACACACACACTACACTAACACACACACTACACACCCACAACACGTACACTACACACACTACACATGCACACACACCTACCTACCTACCTACCTACACACACACACACATACTACACACACACACTACACACCCACTACACATACACTACACGCACACTACACATGCACACACACCTACCTACCTACACACACACACACACACACACACATACTACACACACACACACCCACTACACATACACACTACACATGCACACACACTACACATGCACACACACCTACCTACCTACTTACACACACACTACACCCACACACTACACACGCACGCACACACACCTACCTACCTACCTACCTACCTAGACACACTACACACACACACCCTTTCAGTGAAACAGCGAGTCCTGCTGCGCTCCACTAGGGCCCCTGCTCGCCCAGGGCTGAAGGTTTTATCCTGGTGGAAAATGTCAGTTGCCAAAGTTGACAAATAAGACCCAGACAGTCGGTCACTGTTTCGCAGGAATGTCTTTACAAATGTCACTTCGCTGGCTCGACGGAGAGAGTCTGTCTCTAGAAAAACATTTCTCATTAGTTAGAGAATGGGTCAAATGTGGGACAAAGAGTAGAGCAGTTATAAAACATAAGTTGGACAGAGAGTACATACTCTTGATTATCTAATGAGTTTGATACCATATCACATGGCATGAGTGACGCATGATCCCTGCTTCAATAACACCAGGAGACAAGCCTCTGGTTTTCAACCTCAATACCTGATACTTTTCATCTTCAATACGTGATACTTTTCACGAGGAGATCCGCAGCTCGTTATCGGCGGATATGAACGGCACTCAAGCGGCATCCGAGATGTCTGAGAGGCGTCACGGACTCCGGGTCCTTCAGAGACGCCACGCCGCTCGCTCTCCCAGCGGTCCGTCTCGAGAGAACGTTGTTCCGGTGCCGGTCTACGGGAGGAACCGGTCTTTGCGACGGTAGAAACGAGAGAGCGGCGACTAGTAAACAAACATGTGAGTGTGTGTCGCTTCTGCTCTGCTGCTCCTTCTGGGAGAGGGGGGGATGGGGGGGGGGGGGGGCGGACCACCATCCTGTTTAAATGGCTCATAAAATAAGTCACTTCCCTTTGACGTCGCCCCCCCCTCCTCCCCCAAACAGGGTTTCTCAGAGGAAGGATGGTGGGGGAGGTGAAAATGCCTGGTGGACAAAAAACAGATTAGAGCCCCTCCCCCCATCATGTGGCCCAGACGGACTTCAGAGCCACCCCCCCCCCACTCACACACACACACCCTCACCACCACCCTGCAGGCTGAACCCTGGGGTCAAAGGTTAACAGCCACTCCTCTGAGAGAGGTCCTGTCCCCCTGACCCCCCCTGTCTGCCAGGCAGGACCCCCCCACCCACCCACACAGAAATCAACTCGCACCACACACACACACACGCACGCACACAAAAATGAACTCGCACCACACACACACACGCACGCACACAAAAATCAACTCGCACCATACACACACATACACACACACACAGAAATCAACTCACCACACACAGAGAAACCAACTCACACCACCCACACACACTCACCGAAACCAACTCATACCACACACACACACACAGAAATCAACTCACACCACACACACACACAGAATCCAACTCACACCACGCACAAATACACACAGAGGACCAAAGAAACTTGCACTACCATAACATACAGATACACAATTATAAACATACAGCCCTACACACAATCAGAGCCACTGTCTGTCGGTCTGTGTCTCTCTCTCTCTCTCTCGCTCTCTCTTTCTCTGAAGTCATAAATTCCCCTGAGGATTATTTCTGTCCATACCCTGCTGAACTCCAGCTGCCGCGGCCACTGCTAGCAGAGAGCTATGAAGGAGGCCCTGGGGCCCGGCCTGCCCCGCGGACAGCGTCTGTCACTGACGGATGACAGCTACAGTAAGCCGACAGGCCCCTACCCCTCACCCCTCCTCCCCCCTGCCGGGCCCGGGGGGGACGGCGGAGGGCAGACAGACCAAAGCCACCAGCTATGCCACGTGTTTAAATTGGAGCACATCACAACACAAAACAAATGGCAGCGTTGTCATGCGCAACGCGGTTAAACGTGATAGCCGTGACCTCGCTGAGGTAACGTGTGAACGAGAGGACATGGGGTGGCGCCGGGCCTTGTTGACCATCTAAAGCAGTGTTATGGTTTGCTCGCCACAGAACGTGTAACCAAGGCCAGAGATTCTGGAACATAAGGTTCGTCCATAGTACCAGTTTACTAACATCTTATTGAGTCAGGGAGTGAGGAGAGCCTGATGACGCGAGGCCAGTCAATCACAACCATGTTAGCCACGTTAGCTATCGAGCTAGCTACTGGCAGTGATCAACATGGAAAACGGAGATCTGGAAAACGGAGATCTGGAATATTTGTTGGAAAATTATTTCACTAAACGACCATTTGAGCGCTAGTTCATGAGATTGATTGCTGGGACGGTGGACTAATGAATCAGAGACAAGGCATTAGATTGTGTTTATTTGAGGACAACCAATGTTTGAGTCCATGGCTATGGAGCTAACATTACACTTTCACTAACTAACGTTAGGCTACTCGGGACTTGGACAACATGGCATGATTTGGATTTAACTTACAAAACAGCACGATTGATGATTTATCATAAATTAAGTGGATTAAACGAGATTGGGTTACGAGATAAGGTAGGCTTTTTGTGATTAATTACGAGTTGTTAATACAGCTGAGTCATGAAATGATGGGAGGATTAACCTCAGAGAGCTATCTAGCTATCTAAGTAGTTATGGTTGTATGCAGCCCTACACTTGGAAAAGTAAAACAGACAATTTAAAGCAGTGGTCCGCAACCACTGGACCGGCACCAGGTCCATTCACTACCGGGACACACAGAAATCATGCCCACAAGATGGGCCCTTCTGATGCCTAGACACCTCCCATCAGGGCATGCAAAAAATGTGTGCGTGCTGTACAAGTGGCTCGCACGCTTCGCTGACTCTGTCATACCTGGTGCTAGAAGCCACCAGACGCCACTGCTGCTAGCCTAGCCTAGCTTACCAAGGGGAGGGCCAAATCTTATTCAGTCAGACTATTAGCCTAGCCTAGCTTACCAAGGGGAGGGCCAAATCTTATTCAGTCAGACTGCTAGCCTAGCCTAGCTTACCAAGGGGAGGGCCAAATCTTATTCAGTCAATCTGCTAGCCTAGCCTAGCCTAGCCTACCAAGGGGAGGGCCAAATCTTATTCAGTCAAACTATTAGCCTAGCCTAGCTTACCAAGGGGAGGGCCAAATCTTATTCAGTCAGACTGCTAGCCTAGCCTAGCTTACCAAGGAGAGGGCCCCATCTTATTCAGTCAGACTGGTAGCTCACAACAGTGGTTGCGGAGGAGGAAAACATTGCTGTGAGCATTACTCACACACAGAAACTAAACCTACACGCCCTGCAGTCATAACACCACCCCCTCTCACCTCAGCCTGGGCTGTAATTACCCCGGGGCTGGAGGAGTGGTACCATTTGTTGGGTAACTTTCTTTTTTCTCCGTCGACTCCCGTGACACCAACTCTTCCACACGACAGAGCCGAAGGTCTGCTGAGGACTCAAGGGTTGCCATGGCTCCTGATATGAGGTTTCAGTAATAGGTCTGTGACGTCCGCACGGTAAAACTGTCTTTGGCAGATTGATAAGCATACGAGACTGGCGCGTGGAGTGGAATTAAAGGGGAGGGAGATGAAGCTGAATTGAGGGTGGAAGTTAAAAACACAGCCAACCGCTAGATATTTTATTTCTAAATCATAGCAATTACTTTTTCTCGGAGTCACCCCCTCTCTAGTTTCTCTCGTGTCACAGCATGTCAGGTTCTTTCTTCTCCACCATCCCTGCACACAGCACCTGCAATGTTCTCTCTCTCTCTCTCTCTCTCTCTCTCTCCTCTGTCTGCCAACGCTCAACCTCCTGTAGTCTTCATTACGCCCGAGTTGAACTGTGAATGGCTGTAGTAGTCGTTTATTCCAAATACAAGGAAAACTAGCCTCGGAGACAGTTTAACGGCCTCAAACAGGCCTACTTCAGTATCTACCAAACACAAAGACACGGTACTTAACTTTACTTTGGGGAACTAGGGATTTTCCGTTACGAGCTCCGCTGTGTGACAATGGAAACGGTGATACTTAAGTGCACTAAAATGTCCGGGCCAACGTCTGAGCGTGAGGAGTGTTCCGGACCAGCTGCCCCCGTGTCTGTAGTATGTCAGAGGTAGACGCTGGCCTGGCTCAATGGGTTCTGTGTGCTGCGCTCCTCAAGTCTTTTGGACAGCGCCGACGGGTTTTTTAGGAGAGTTTTCAGAAGCACGACCGCAACCACTGTCCCACTCATGCGGAAACAGATGGAATTCTATTAATAAACCCATTGAAAAATGTGAAGGTATGAGCAAACGCACCAAACCACACACACACACACACACACACAGTAGAACACACACTGAATCCATTGCGAGGTTACCACCGCAAGGGGGAAAATGTTCAACAGTGTTCTCCTGTAACCGGAAACCATTATTAGAGACCAACTCCTCATATGGAGATAATCAGGCCAGAGTATTACTTTCCCCTGCGTTCCCCCTTCCCCTTCACCTCCTTTCACAAATACTGGCATGACGAGTTTACAGCAGTTTGGCCAACCTATAACGCTGCTCGGGTCTAACTCTTCACAGGCAGAACCTGAGTGGTGGAGTGACAGGCCGAACGCGACGAGCCTAGAGGCTCCAAACAAAATGGCGTTTGTGGAACTATAGGGCACGATCACCGTTAACGTCACGCTAGTTCCTCCTCTGACTGCCGGTAGCATGTCCCGCTCACAGGCTCAGAGGCCCAGCCAGGCCAAGTACTGAAGAACACTGTCTATACATGTTCATGTTTTGAAAACGTACAGGATAATCTCTGACAGTGTTCCAAATTATATACTGTTGGAGCAGCCTCATGATGGGTGTTGATATCAGACATGTCTAAACCTTCCCGGCTACAGTAGCTCACCATCACAGTAACTCACTACAGTAACTCACCATCACAGTAACTCACTACAGTAACTCGCCATCACAGTAACTCACTACAGTAGCTCACCACAGTAGCTCACCATCACAGTAACTCACTACAGTAACGTAACTCACTACAGTAACTTATCATCACAGTAACTTACTATCACCTCTGGCTCACTTTATTAACCCGGTTCACATCCGCCATACAGCAGTTGATGGGACAGACGCACCCCCCTCTCTCTCCCCTGGAGGCAGGGCAGGTGCTGCCTTAACGAGGAAGCGTGCTAACAAGCAGGATATCCCACGACGCGCAGACATGCTGACCCTCACAGACCGGCGGGAAGCAGCTTTCAGCACAGACGCCCCAGCCAACTCAGAACTACCCTCTCAGAATACCCCGGCCAACTCAGAACTACCCTCTCAGAATACCCCGGCCAACTCAGAACTACCCTCTCAGAATACCTCAGAACTACCCTCCTAGTACCCTGGTACCTCAGAACTACCCTCCTAGTACCCTGGTACCTCAGAACTACCCTCCTAGTACCCTGGTACCTCAGAACTACCCTCCTAGTACCCTGGTACCTCAGAACTACCCTCCTAGTACCCTGGTACCTCAGAACTACCCTCCTAGTACCTCAGAACTACCCTCCTAGTACCCTGGTAACTCAGAACTACCCTCCTAGTACCCTGGCACCTCAGAACTACCCTCCTAGTACCCTGGTACCTCAGAACTACCCTCCTAGTACCCTGGTACCTCAGAACTACCCTCCCATGCCGCGGTCTGCAGCTCCCCACAGGAGGAGCCTTTCTGCAGGCCTGCTTCTGGGACAAGTCACCGTCACGCGAACATCTTTGAAGCCAGGATTCATGAAAAATAGTAAACTGGAAGTCCCCGTTCCACTTGAGTAACGAGCTAAATTGGTTCGTTGCATTACTATTTAACTACAACGTGAGAAAATGTTAATGAATGTTAACAATTCTAGAGTTCAATTCTAGTTGCTCTCGTCACACAGAGTAACTACATGTGCGGCACGACCAGTGATTCAAAGAGGAGACAAGAATGCAACTCATACTACTCAGATACAACATTAACCTCCTAACACGTAGGTACCATCTCCCACCATGTTAATGATTAGCTCTGGATCGTCTGGCCAACGGACTAATAAATGTCCCAGCAGCCTCTTTCTCTGCCGGACTTCAGAGGCAGGAAGTTAAAGTTAAAAAGTTAAAACCAAAACCACCAGGTCAAACTCAGACACGCTGAAATGGCTGCTTCTATCTGCTCCGGGCCAGCGATCCCCTCGTCAGTGGAGTGTGCAGACTGGCTGGGAGAAACGCAACCCTTCCCTGGAACATGCGCTTTGACTCAGCCCTTTCTAATCCATTTAGAAAAACGCTCCACATTCTCTTTTGGGATCAGGAGCTTTGGTTAAGGAGAATTCAATTTGGAGAGGGAGATATTTTACAGTTAGCTAGGCAGCCAGCCGCAAGACCTTGGAAAGCGTCTCTGCAACAAACTTGTGTTTCCTTAAATAAATCAGGGATTAAAATCTCTTCCAAAACCCAGCTGTCTAAACCACCAAACTGCCAAGATTTGCTTTTTGGATGGCATGACATCGATAAAACTGGAATTCATGTGAGAGGAGAGAACAGGGTAGAACTTAGTAGAGAACAGGGTAGAACTTAGTAGAGAACAGGGTAGAACTCAGCAGAGAACAGGGTAGAACTCTGCAGAGAACAGGGTGGAACTTAGCAGAGAACAGGGTAGAACTCAGCAGAGAACAGGGTGGAACTTAGCAGAGAACAGGGTGGAACTTAGCAGAGAACAGGGTAGAACTCTGCAGAGAACAGGGTGGAACTCAGCAGAGAACAGGGTAGAACTCAGTAGAGAACAGGGTAGAACTCAGTAGAGAACAGGGTAGAAGTCAGCAGAGAACAGGGTAGAACTCAGTAGAGAACAGGGTAGAACTCAGTAGAGAACAGGGTAGAACTCAGCAGAGAACAGGGTAGAACTCAGTAGAGAACAGGGTAGAAGTCAGCAGAGAACAGGGTGGAACTTAGCAGAGAACAGGGTAGAACTCAGCAGAGAACAGGGTAGAACTCTGTCTGCTCCCGCAGGAAATACTAAACAACAAAACCTCCTGACACAACAACTGGTCTCCATGGAAACTAGGACTGGTCATGTTCTATGGTAAAATAAAAAAAATAAAACTGAAAGCATACTTTAACACTAAAATATGCTGTTCTACCAAAGAA
>NW_028175728.1:15000-42500 GCF_949987555.1 Borostomias antarcticus
ACTCCGCAGCTCACATATCACTGGAACAAAACAAACTACACCCCACCCACCACCAGCAGCACCCTCCCCCCCACCCGCATGACAGCCCTCGCCTGCGAGAGAGAGAGAGAGAGAGAGAGAGAGAGAGAGAGAGAGAGAGAGAGAGAGAGGGGGGGGGGGGGGGGTGTCCTACTATGGCGCACAGCCAGCGTAACAGAGCGCTGTAAAACCTTGGCTTAGGAGCAGAGGCTCGTCTGTGTGTATGTGTGACAATACCAAGATGACAAGCTGCTGGTGTACTGAGTCATGACAGCGCTGGTGTACTGAGTCATGACAGCTCTGGTGTACTGAGTCATGACAGCGCTGGTTTACTGAGTCATGACAGCGCTGGTGTACTGAGTCATGACAGCGCTGGTGTACTGAGTCATGACAGCTCTGGTTTACTGAGTCATGACAGCGCTGGTGTACTGAGTCATTACAGCGCTGGTGTACTGAGTCATGACAGCTCTGGTTTACTGAGTCATGACAGCGCTGGTGTACTGAGTCATGACAGCGCTGGTTTACTGAGTCATGACAGCGCTGGTGTACTGAGTCATTACAGCGCTGGTGTACTGAGTCATGACAGCTCTGGTGTACTGAGTCATGACAGCGCTGGTGTACTGAGTCATGACAGCGCTGGTGTACTGAGTCATGACAGAGCTGGTGTACTGAGTCATTACAGCGCTGGTGTACTGAGTCATGACAGCTCTGGTGTACTGAGTCATGACAGCGTTGGTGTACTGAGTCATTACAGCGCTGGTTTACTGAGTCATGACAGCGCTGATGTACTGAGTCATGACAGCGCTGGTTTACTGAGTCATGACAGCGCTGGTGTACTGAGTCATGACAGCGCTGGTGTACTGAGTCATGACAGCTCTGGTGTACTGAGTCATGACAGCGTTGGTGTACTGAGTCATTACAGCGCTGGTTTACTGAGTCATGACAGCGCTGGTGTACTGAGTCATGACAGCGCTGGTGTACTGAGTCATGACAGCGCTGGTGTACTGAGTCATGACAGCTCTGGTGTACTGAGTCATGACAGCGTTGGTGTACTGAGTCATTACAGCGCTGGTGTATTGAGTCATTACAGCGCTGGTGTATTGAGTCATGACAGCGCTGGTGTACTGAGTCATGACAGCGCTGGTTTACTGAGTCATGACAGCGCTGGTTTACTGAGTCATTACAGCGCTGATGTACTGAGTCATGACAGAGCTGGTTTACTGAGTCATGACAGCTCTGGTGTACTGAGTCATGACAGCGTTGGTGTACTGAGTCATTACAGCGCTGGTTTACTGAGTCATGACAGAGCTGGTTTACTGAGTCATGACAGCGCTGGTTTACTGAGTCATGACAGCGCTGGTGTACTGAGTCATGACAGAGCTGGTTTACTGAGTCATGACAGCGCTGGTTTACTGAGTCATTACAGCGCTGGTGTACTGAGTCATGACAGCGCTGGTGTACTGAGTCATGACAGCGCTGGTGTACTGAGTCATGACAGCTCTGGTGTACTGAGTCATGACAGCGTTGGTGTACTGAGTCATTACAGCGCTGGTGTACTGAGTCATTACAGCGCTGGTGTATTGAGTCATGACAGTGCTGGTTTACTGAGTCATGACAGTGCTGGTTTACTGAGTCATGACAGCGCTGGTTTACTGAGTCATTACAGCGCTGATGTACTGAGTCATGACAGAGCTGGTTTACTGAGTCATGACAGCGCTGGTTTACTGAGTCATGACAGCGCTGGTGTACTGAGTCATGACAGAGCTGGTTTACTGAGTCATGACAGCGCTGGTTTACTGAGTCATTACAGCGCTGGTTTACTGAGTCATTACAGCGCTGGTTTACTGAGTCATGACAGCGCTGGTGTATTGAGTCATTACAGCGCTGGTGTACTGAGTCATGACAGCGCTGGTGTATTGAGTCATGGCAGCGCTGGTTTACTGAGTCATGACAGCGCTGGTGTATTGAGTCATTACAGCGCTGGTTTACTGAGTCATTACAGCGCTGGTGTACTGAGTCATTACAGCGTGGCCTGCGGGAGACGACGGCAGCAGCAGTCTGCTTTGGCATGAAAATCATCTGGACAGCTTCCCACACAGAGAAACCCTGAGGATCTGGTAGGGCGGGGGGAGGGAGAGAGAGAGAGAGAGGGAGGGAGAGAGAGAGAGGGAGAGAGAAGGGGAGGGAGAGAGAAGGGGAGGAAGAGAGAGAGGGAGAGAGGGAGAGAGGGGGGGAGGAAGAGAGAGAGGGAGAGAGGGGGGGAGGGAGAGAGAGAGGTAGAGAGAGGGAGAGAGGGAGAGAGAGGTAACAAGGGCGAGAAAAAGATTGAAAGACTGAGGGAGGTGTGGGGGGGGGGGGGGCTGGGGTTTCCTAAGGCGGGGTGGGGGGATGGTGGAGCATAGGCGAGTGCCCCCCCCTGATTGGCCAGCCCAACTCTGCTCAAATTCTTTAAACAAAACAATTTTTTTTTTTTACTAATTAACACATGTATTATTAAATACATAATTGTGGTTTGTACCAGTTTGTGTTAGGTCATCATTTATTTTAAAAGTGTATTTATTACTTAAACTAGGCTACCTTTAAAATTATATATATTTTTTTTTTTTAATGAATATATTCATAATCCACCAATGGCACAACTCGTCCGTCGACCTCAACTATTTCTGGTTTGATCTGTTATCTGTTAAATTAGATCTGAGTCTGACTGTACTGCTCAGTGCTCAACAAGCTACAACTAGCCAACCTGCTCACAATAGCTATAAAAGCTATAAAAACAATTGACCACTTCTTCATAATTTTTTTTTAAAAAACTGGCAATGCTAATGAAGAAGCTATCACTCGAAATGACCGCAGCAGGTGCAATCGAATGCAGAAGTGCTCCAGAGGCTATCGAAGCTATGCTTAATTTAGTTACTGTTGTGCTACCGACATGGCATAGCCTATTTCGAAGGTGTGTGATAGCCTACACTCACTGCTATGCTACATGCACAGTTGCAGTTTGATGTTGTGATGTTGGGTATGGCCTAGTGCTCGGTCATAAAGTCATATTGACATGCTTGTGGTGTCTAGATGAAGTTTGATGCGTTGTGCATATTGAATTGTCATACGGATTTCTTATTAGCATACTGTTCACAACTGGCATTCTTTGTAAATAGACGGGACGGGACGGCAGAACTGTTTATTTTTTCATTCAACAAAATGTTGCCCCCCCTACTCTCAGAGGGTAAAGTCGCCTATGGGGTGGAGGGAAGGCGAGGAGCAGAGCTTGTAAACCATCATGGAGAAAACAAGAGGGATTCACTGAGGCATGAGGAAGGAAGGAAGGAAGGAGGGAAGGAAGGAAGGAAGGACAGAGTAGCAGAATGCAACAGAGCCCACTCTGGAGTAGTTAGAGAACAGGAAACGGAGAGCTGATGTGTCAGTCGGTGAGCGAGTGGGAGGGAGGGAGAGAGAGGAAAGAGAGAGAGAGAGCGAGAGAGAGAGCCGACTCAACAGGGCGCAAACAGGACGTGTTAACAAGGACTTTTCAAGGGCCGCCCCGCTCCCCATCAGAGGGTGGAAAACCGCCAAGCGCCGATCCAGACTCCTCAGGGACAGAGACGCACGCGGCGCCGGAGAGGAGCGAGACGCGACGACGAGCGCCGAGTAGAGACCAGGGGTCGCCGAGGGTCAGCCCGTGCGTTTCCACGGATCCGTGTGAGCGGGCGGCCGAGGGGAGAGAGACGGGCCGAGTCGCAGCGCGTGCGGCGTCCGGCCCGGAGGCGCTTTACTTCAACTACCCAGAATCCCCAAAGTGTGTCGCACACGCCGGCCGCCGTACGGACTCCCTCTGAACCGGCCTCTCTCTCTCTCTCTCTCTAGCCCTCACTCCGAGGGGGGATGGGGGGTTCTGTCGGAAAAGGGGGGTTCCCCATTGTTTCCACACACTGCATCCACCCCCCACTGCTCTGTCACTCAGGGGGTCCTTGGAGGAGGTGTGTGTGTGGGGGGGGGGCAGGTCGGAGTGAAGTATGGGGAGGGACGACCAGGACCTGGACACTTGCTGCACGGACCAAGTCGTCCGCCCACCTGCTGCTATGGAAGCAGCAGAACCAGCGCCATCGGAACCAGTCTGGTCCGGCCTTTTACATTCAAGGATCTCCTGCATGGAGCCACGGCAGACAGACAGACGGCCTCTATCACCAAACGCTGGTCAAACCTACTCGACGACAGCGGGAGAGACCGGGCGTGAGACCGCAGCGTGTTGGGCTTAGTCACGTCTACGAGCCGGGAGAAAAGACCTTCAGTTGTCGGCGGAGTGATAAAAGCCGTTTGCGTCTCTGAGGAGTGATAAGGCAGCTGCAGCAGATGGCAGAGCAGCACAGAGCTTCCAACCGGCGCTACAGGAAACTGATAAGAGCAACGCCTTCCACGCCAGCAGACCACCGGGCACGTGCACCGGCGCTCCCTGGCCGAGCCCTCTCCCTCCCTCCCTCTATCCCTCCCTCCCTCGCTCCCTCTATCCCTCCCTCCCTCCATCTCTCTCTCTCTCTCTCTCTCCCTCCCTCCCTCCCTCCCTCCCTCTCGCTCCCTCCCTCCCTCCCTCCCTCCCTCCCTCCATTGGTCATACTGAGTCGGTTTTGAACCACATTCTCCTTCTTCTTGGGACTTGGGCCAGGTGATGCCGTCGGACTACGCGGATGTCTTCTCGGTGTAGCGGTTGGTCTAAGACGGAGACCGGGGGTTCGATCCCCACGGGGTACATACGATGCAGTCATCAGGGTAAGGGGCTGTAGGTTTACCTCGCCTAACCCCAGGCCGCTCTGGTCCGGCATGGTCAAACTCCCCCAACACTCCTCCCCAGAGCAGTTCATAATTACTCACACACTCCCGGACCAGCTGGCTCAAACACGCAGCAACATGTCTCTCACCCTCCCAGTTTCTCCCTCCCTCACACTAAAGGCTCCCACAGAGTCGGGCGTACTGTGAGCGGACCGGACCCCGCGCGGCCTGTCCGCAGTCGTTTGTGGTTCCATAGTTGAGCATACCACCGCGTACCAATTTCCTACATTTCTCATGCCAGTTTACTACATTTCCCACAATCCTTGTAGGCTGTTTACACTTTCTGTCATGGCGTCATCCACCGATGATGATTTCTTTTGGCTTTTGTGAATCTGTCCCTGAGGTATTTCCACTTCGATCTCATCCTTGTCCAGTGTGCTGGAAATCTCCCTCCATGAGTTGCTGCCTCTCTGAACGTCCCTGTACTCCCTCTGTGATGCGTCATAGAGGTTTCCGGTACTTTCTTACCTCGTCTGCCAGTCTGTCCTCAAAGCTTGCCTCCTCCTCCGTCTCTGCCATGTTTATAGCACACGACGGCGTTGGCGGCAAGTGCAGATCGGTGTCACATTTAATGCAGGTCGATGTGAACAAACACGCCGAGCAGCCTTTTGTGTGACACCGGTGCCACAACTCCATCCTCAAAATCAAGATGGCTTCTCCGTGCATCAACAGTAACTGAAAGCTGTAGCAATACTGTTTATTAGCACGTCTGTCTCATTAGTGTTTCATTAAATCAGTTGTAGACACAGTACTGTCCAACTTCTATCAGTGGACAATGTTGCAAAATACCGCACAGTGCGCTGTTATCAACTGGTAAGGCTAACAATGGCTAACTTAGATAGAACTGGCATTGCTAACAAAGGTCCAGTTTTTTTCCACATGTTGTAACTGGAAGGCGGTCAACTCAGGTGTGACATCATTCCCAGCTCCGAATTCCGACTTCCGAGGCAAGTGGAACGCAGCATAAGTCAACCAGTCTGTCCAACAACCAGTCTGTCCAATCACCAGTCTGTCCAACAACAACCAGTCTGTCTAACAACCAGTCTGTCCAACACAGCTCTGGCAGCACAGCTAACCCTAGCCCTCCAGGCAGCACAGCTAACCCTAGCCTTCCAGGCAGCACAGCTAACCCTAGCCCTCCAGGCAGCACAGCTAACCCTAGCCTTCCAGGCAGCACAGCTAACCTTAGCCCTTCAGGCAGCACAGCTAACCCTAGCCTTCCAGGCAGCACAGCTAACCTTAGCCTTCCAGGCAGCACAGCTAACCCTAGCCTTCCAGGCAGCACAGCTAACCCTAGCCTTCCAAGCAGCACAGCTAACCTTAGCCTTCCAGGCAGCACAGCTAACCCTAGCCTTCCAGGCAGCACAGCTAACCCTAGCCCTCCAGGCAGCACAGCTAACCCTAGCCCTCCAGGCAGCACAGCTTACCCTAGCCCTCCAGGCAGCACAGCTAACCCTAGCCTTCCAGGCAGCACAGCTAACCCTAGCCCTCCAGGCAGCACAGCTAACCCTAGCCCTCCAGGCAGCACAGCTAACCCTAGCCCTCCAGGCAGCACAGCTAACCCTAGCCTCATGATACACAAACTCAATTACCCAGACACCTCGTCAACAGTTACTAAGGAGACCGGGCGCCGGCCTGCGCCCACGCAGAGCAACAGGAACCATCTCATTAACTGGCGGCCATTTTGAACCCTCAAATTATTGGGTCGTTTGCTCATAAACTAATCAGGTAGTAGGTCGGAGATATTGAACAGCACGTTTCTCTAGCTAAGCAACGTGATGGAGTGATGGATGTCAGGACTCTAGCCTCTCGTCTGGGCTAAGGGCCAGAGTTTCATTGGCATTGCTGTCATAACAAGGCACACTGACATATGTGGCAAGCGCCAGGATGAGTTAGCAGACAGGTGGCTGGTGAGATGGCGGTTAAGGGCATGGCCTGGTTAGCCTGCCAGGAACGGTGGACAGCAGAGCCCTGCTCCTGGTACGGTGACAACATTCACCATGGCCACAACTCCTACTTTATACGAGTGCCAATTTTGGAAAAAATAAAAAATAAAATAGATGTAAAATACTACATAATTATAATTAATAATGCATCATAGAATAAGCATTCGTAAAAACAATGTCAAACTAGACTGTTGCAGTCCTTCTGAAATATTCCTGTTTGAAGTCGCTGAGTCGGTGACCTTGAGGGGAGAACGAGATAGGCCACTGGCCCAGTCAGTCGTTTAGAAGTTAATCATTAAATGCGTCAGAACAGTTGTTGGCCACATTCAGGGTGACCTGGAGGACACACACACACACACACACACACACTCTCTCACACACACACACTCAAATATTGGCCTTCCATAAAATCCTAGTAACCAGCCGGTGTCCCCGTTCCAGTCCTTATCTTATCTGCCGAGTGTCACCGCAATAACACAACCTGTTATTTACCAAACTGTAACAGTCACAGGGGGGCTGGGGGTTATTCAGGGGAAGGAGACCTCCCTCTCAGTCCTGCTCTCCCCCCAAAAATGTCTTGAGCTCACTGAGAGGCCGATGTGCTGAGGTCATAGCAGCTTTGAGTTTCAGCCATACTGCAGGGGACTGATTGTGAACAGGGATGATCCTGAAGCAGCAGGGAGAGAAGGGAACGCCACCCTTTTTCCTCTCTCTCTCTCTCTCTTTTCTTTCTCCTCTCTCTCCTTCTCCTCTCTCTCTTCACTGTGTCTCTCTCTCCTCTTTGATCCTCGACATTGTCCCATACCTGAGGCATGACATCAGGCCAGACTGCTAGCGTAAACCAAAACAGATTTGACTTGAGGAGCACAGAGAGAGAGAGAGAGAGAGAGAGAGAGAGAGAGAGAGAGAGAGAGACACAGAAGGAGGGAGAGAAAAGGAGAAGGGAGAGAGAGACAGATAAGGAGATAGACAGAAGGAGGGCGAGAGAGGGGAGAGAGACAAAGAAAGAGAGGGAGAGAAGGAGGGAGGGAGAGAGAGACCGGTAGACAGTCCTGGAATGAGGAGCTGTGGACATGGTGGACATGATGGACATGATGGAGACCAATCTGGTTAGTGTTAGGCGCTCTGTTTTCTGTCTCTTTTGAAGAGCACGTCCCACCTGCCACTCTGCACCACGGCACTTGACCTGACACACATTCTCTCAGCATCTACGCCAGCCATCAGGCACAAGGGCCAGCGACTCCATCCTATCCACTCATACAAGCCCCCTCCTTCTCTCTCCCTCCCTCCCTCTCTCTCTCTCTCTCTCTCTCTCTCTCTCCCTCCATCCCCCTCCCTCTCTCTCTCTCCCTCTCTCTCTCTCCCTCTCACACACTTTTTCACACAGAGCTTTTACTCTCTGTAGTCCTATAGCTTAGGATCTAAAAAAAGGTTTCTGCTCGCAGCCCAAGTTATTGAGGGATCTCGATGTAGGTGAGAAAAGAAAAAAAAAAGATTTAAAAAAAGAAGTACAGTTCCAAGAACGGTCTTTCGGCCTGCCGCTCTGTATGAGGTATCCTTTCACAATACTACACACTACAGCTCCCAATACCATCATGGCTCCAAAAACAAACCCACATACAACTTAAATACATCTGAGTTTGACTTACTGGAGACCAGAAATTAGGTTTTGAACTAATACCACGTGAGCATGGTACAACATTGAGACCATGTGATCAAGACAGCATTCAACAACCGAGTCTGCTGTCGCGGCCTATATCGCTTCATTTTGCCAGGGCGTTGATGTCAACCATGACTGCTTCTATTGCATTACAACATCTCTACTGAATCAAAGCCTGGATTCCGACTCAGCTCTTTGCTGGAATCTGTAAGAAAAGATGCTTGTGGTTAAGTGAGGGGCTGCATTTACTATACAAGAACATTCCACCAATCGCTGATTTCTGTCTATAATCAGAGAAGACAACAGCTAAATAAGCACTGCTATTCTGGTGATGCAGGGCAGAGGGGTCTTTAGGGGCGGGAATGTTCTAGAAGAAATCTGAGTGTGCTTAACTAATAATAACACATTGGCTGATTAATCCACGACAGAGATAAGAGAGAGAAAGGGGGTTTGAAGAACCGGTAGAATTTAGTCATCATGTCATCATGTGTACGCCGGCGTCTGGTGCGTCAGCGCCCTCAGACTTACTCAGAAGGAGCAGCCAGCCTGGTTTGACTCAATGTTGTGAAGTTTGATTCGCTGTGAGGTGAAGTTTGACTCTCTACGAAGTGAAGTTTGAGTTTGATTCGCTCTGAGGTGAAGTTTGATTCGCTGTGAGGTGAAATTTGATTTGCTCTGAGGTGAAGTTTGATTCGCTGTGAGGTGAAATTTGATTCGCTCTGAGGTGAAATTTGACTCTCTACGAGGAGAAGTTTGATTCACTGTGAGGTGAAATTTGACTCTGTACGAGGTGAAGTTTGATTTGCTGCAAGGTGAAGCGCTGAGACTCAAAGCCGTGGTCAGAGGAGGAAGGAGCTCAGACTCCACCTCTGGACTGCTCTCTCCCTAGCAACCTGAAACAGGGTTTTCCCAGAGCGAGGGAGTGAACCTCTTTTTGCTTTTGAAGAGCCCCGGCCCTCTTTGACAGTACTTTTTGCTTTTGAAGAGCCCCGGCCCTCTTTGATGACAGTAGGCCTTGTCGCTTTCTCTGGTTCAATTATCTCAGTCTCTCTCCTGTTGACAAAGAGCATCTTGTGGAGGTGGACCCTGGCCCAGCCGGCCGGGTTCTAGGCCTCCTTTGTGAGGGGAGGCACGCGTGGACGGCACACACACACAGACCTGCACACCAACACGGGCCTCTATAATGGCCCTCATTCAAGAACCATCACAACAAAACACATCCACCACATTCAACCACAATAAATGCAGACATGTTGGGCTACACTCAACGCTGCTTTACATGACAAAGACATAAAACCTCAAGACAACCAGCCAACAAATGCTAGAAAATGGTCCTTGGTTACCCTAGCAGAGGCCTCTGCTTCTAATTAGACACTCAGGAGATGGTGAACATTCTCAGGTATAAAGGACTCCTGATCACAAAAATCCTCCCGTTAATTGACTGTATTTCTGGAGAAAAAATTCGCTGACTTAAACACAGGGGTAAAAAGAGGTAGGTCTAAGCTACTGTAAATATAACAGCAGCCTACTAGCAAAAACCTCAGAAAACTGACATAACAGTTGCCATGTTTTTGTTTGACCTATTTCTATTCACAAAGCTAAAATGTGGTCACGCCATAGATAGGCCTCCTACCAAAACACAATAATAAAAGTCAAACACATGCTCGGCTTCCCGGAGGCCCGTGTCCTGAATGTTACAGCGCTGAAAACATGAAATGAACCCCAGAGAAACAGAAACGGGAAGGACAGGAGGAGGGAGGGATTTAACATATGCGGGTCACAGGGAGGAATGTCTTCACCCCCTCCCCCTCCCGACCCTCAGCGCTTCACTGTATGACCATTTAAGATCCCCACTCAAAAGTTTCCATGACCAACAGGCTAAAACCCCCGATTATTGACCGAATGCGTCTTGGGGTGGTTCACTCTGGCTTCACTCAAACTGATAACACAATATGAATAGCAAGTCCGTTACATTCCATGCTTTCTGGGCATAAAATGTCTCGAAGTAGGCCCTATAATGTGACAAGAGTTTAAAAGAAGTAAACGGAGAGAAGCAGATTATTGCTTGAGCCAGTTGCTGTAATTTCGATCTGTTTTCTTTCGTGTGGGGTAAGGGGCCACCAAGCCATCGGAAGCCGGGACATAAACAGAGGGCCTGCTGCTTGAACTCGGGGCGCAGCGTTTGTGTATTGATTTAGTTCCTACTGTTGTAAATCATTGTTTCCTAAACTGGGGAGAAATTGTTTTTCCGCCGTAGCCTGCCCTCACACAGAGGCCAGAGTCGTGGAAGATAGGAAGATATGATGTGATGAAAATGCATAAATCACACAGGTAGCTAAACGGCATTAGATCTGTCCGCTGGTAGCCCCCCAGCAGTGATGTAGTAGGCATGGGCCATCAGCTTCTCAAACCACTTGGTTGATAAAAGTTTGAATTTTGAAGTGTAGCTTTAGTGAACGTCTGCCAGATGTTTGAGTATAAAGACCAAACGGGTTCACGTGCAGGGTGATTTATCTTATAGCCTATCAATGACGATCAGTGCCTGAGATGCTACAGTTAACGTGATAGTTTGGATAACGTTACAAGACTGACACTATAGGTCCACATTGATCTTCAACAAGTCAGGCCTAACAGACTTAGGTAGGCTATTCAACACACCGGTGACAGACAGGCTATAGCCACACACTGATGTGCATCAATAATTACCATATAGTTCTTAAATAAAATGAAAACTTTCCAATTAGTAATAAAAATGTTTTGCGAACTTACCGTGAACCCCTTTGTTAGGAACATCGTTTACGTTGAAGCCCTTGGAACTGTACGCTGCCCTCACTTCATTGCAGTTTTTAGACTTGGTCTCAGCCTTCGCCGAAATAAAAAGCACGGCTAAAGTGTAAACTGCGGAGATCACTAACATAGTCTTCATTGCGTCTGTTGAAATGAAGATTAATTATGTGTTAAAATGTTAAAAAATCAAAAGAACACCGGGCTGTAAAACTAGTAGGCTACACAGTTTCAACTCCCACGTTGAGTGTCCTCATGGACAAACGCGCTGGTTTCCTTCGGGCTCTGAAAAATCGCGAACTGATTTCTTCATTCACAGCAGTTCTCTTCGGCCACCCTTGAAAACACGCAGGACACGAAACCAACCGAAATGATTTAGAAAAAAAGTTAACAAGGTGTCCCTTTCAGAAAGTCGATTTTCTTCTAGTCTTCAGAGTGTAAGAGTTCCAGACTCTCCCATGAAAACACAGAACAAGCAACAAAACATTGGATTAAAACCAATAAAACAAACTTTACAATCAGTAAACCAACTTTAAACGACGGGGATACGTTGGAAATCTTCTTCAGTAAGTCTGCATCCAGTTCGAATTCAGTTCCAACTGTGCCGGGGCGATCAGAAAGTTGCCGAAAAAGTGTTTCTTCGGCACGCCGTGGATCTAAACAGTCGGCAGCCCAGCCTAGTGCTCCAGCTCCAGACAGCGGTCTCTCTCTGCGTGCTGAAGTCCAGAGGAAAGCGCCTACCGAGTCCCGACTCCCGGTGGATCTACAGAATTGCAAGTTCACTGGACAAAGACTTGGCGACGTCAAACACCTGAGGTGGAGCCTGGAACTGGCGTCCGGGTCCTTCCGCCCACTGAGCCGCTCAGAGAGAGTCAACTTTCTTTTGGTTTCAGAAAACCAGGAGTGGATTTAGAGGTGGATTAGCACATTTTATATCTAAATGTAAAACTAAAGACCAGCTAAGGTGTTTTAGGTGAAGTCCCAGTGTCAGTTTCCAAAAGTAGGCTACATCTGCTGGTAGCAAACGCTTCATTTGACATGTAGGCTTATTTACTCAATGACATCTTGTCTCAGCCATTTCAAAACATTTGTCACTGACACGTTTATGGAGGAATGCGAATGTGAATGTTTCGTTTTTGTTTTGACACCATACTGCAGGCCAGATTACTTCCCATGGCAACTGAGAATAGATAGACTGTGTGTGTGTGTGTATGTGTGTGTGCATGTGTGTGTGTGCGCGTGCATGTGTGTGTGTGTGTGTGTGTGCATGTCCTGAGAATAATTTTCAACAATAAACGTTCATTTGTCTTCAGTCCTGAGCTTCAAAGGGCCTGCTGCTGGATCAAGACAAACTCAGACGACACCCTGGGACCAGAGACAGGTTTGTGACCGTGGTATGGCTGCCTGTCATGAAAAGTGACACAGTGCTGCAAACTCTTTGTGTGTGTGTGTGTGTGTGAGTGTAGGTGTGTGTGTCTGTGTGCGCGTGTGTGTGTGTAGGTGTGTGTGTGCATGTAGGTGTGTGTGTGTGTGTGTGTGTGTGTGTGTGTAGGTGTGTGTGCGTGTAGGTGTGTGTGTGTGTGTGTGTAGGTGTGTGTGTGTTTGTGTGCGTGTAGGTGTAGGTGTGTGTGTGTGTGTGTGTGTACCTGTCTGCAGAGGGGCAAAGATGGGTGAGGTCAGATGGGGGGGGCATGATATTCACAAGGTGGGTGTGTATGACAACACAACCCCTCTCACTTGTGTGTGTGTGTGTCTCTACCTGTCTTTAGTGTGTCTCTACCTGTCTTTAGTGTGTCTCTACCTGTCTTTAGTGTGTGTCTACCTGTCTTTAGTGTGTCTCTACCTGTCTTTAGTGTGTCTACCTGTCTTTAGTGTGTCTACCTGTCTTTAGTGTGTCTCTACCTGTCTTTAGTGTGTCTCTACCTGTCTTTAGTGTGTCTCTACCTGTCTTAAGTGTGTCTACCTGTCTTTAGTGTGTCTACCTGTCTTTAGTGTGTCTACCTGTCTTTAGTGTGTCTCTTCCTGTCTTTAGTGTGTCTCTACCTGTCTTTAGTGTGTCTCTACCTGTCTTTAGTGTGTCTCTACCTGTCTTTAGTGTGTGTCTACCTGTCTTTAGTGTGTATCTACCTGTCTTTAGTGTGTCTACCTGTCTTTAGTGTGTATCTACCTGTCTTTAGTGTGTCTCTACCTGTCTTTAGTGTGTCTCTACCTGTCTTTACGTGTTTGGGAGCCATCGTTGACACAAGTCATGAAGTCACGAACAGTTCATAAAAATCCCCTTCTGTTTTCACAAAGGTGTTCCTTTACAACTGACTGAATTATAGACATCTGTCTTTGACTATCATACATCACCCAGAACCTGAGGTCCCCTTTTTTCATTCATCTGTATATTTTCTTATGCCCAAGTACATCTCTGAACCCAACTGTGAATCCACTTAACCCAGTACAGTTGTGCGCTGCTGATTCCAAACCATACCAGCTGTGTACAATCACACGTAATGAATATGAACATCATATCAGGACTTTTAAGTTTTGCCCCCTGTGTTTCAACATGTCTGAACTTGTGGAGGGAGTCGTGTGTGTGCGTGCGTGTGTGTGTGTGTTTCATTGGTTCGGGGGGGCAGCTAGTACTCAGCAGAATGACATTCCTGCTTTTGTACGTCCACATTCCTCAGCTTGCTCCATTCAGTCCGTGTGAGTCCCACTGCTGGGGGAGCCATGGATAGCTGAGGAGGAGGAGGAGGAGGGGGGGGGGGGGGGGAGAGGAGGAGGGAGGAGGAGGAGGAGGGAGGAGGATGCTGGAGAGATGTGTGGGTCTGTCGCTCCCCTCAATAGGCCAACAAAAGGTAAGAAAAGGATCCATTGCCACGGTAATTAACTGTGAAAAAGCTTTGAGCGACGTGACATGTTTCAAGTTTCTCTTTTCCGTCGGATGGATTCGCACATCCCCGCGTCCCGCCCGGCCACGTGACCAGACCAGAACTGAAACATTCATGAACTGGGATCCGTCCAGAGTTTACACACAGTGATGTGAAGTCAACTTCTCTACTCTTGTATTTGAGCGTTCCCTCAACTGTTTAAAGGGAAGCTACCCCCCAACCCCCAACCCCCCACCCCCCCAACAGATAAGAATCCCACCCAGGCCACGCTTGTGTGAGCATCAGTTTGTGTTCGGAGTCATATTCAAACGTCACTCCGGGCCCTTAAGCAGAAAACCAAACTCTGGCCCTCTGGTCGCCCGCTATCCCGCCCACACTAACATCAAGTTGACCTTTCACTCCCATAATGTAGGCCGTTTCTACGTTGCCACAATATTACCCTAAGAAAACACCGGGGCTCTGCATTTCAATAGGCCTGTTTGGCCTTTCTCTAGCCTCACATTAGCATTCAGAGAGCAGCCTGTGGTGAGGGTCGCCTGGCAGCTCGCTCCACCAACGCCGTTTGCTCACTCCCAGATAAGTAGCCTCTCTCTCTCTCCGCTGGGAAGGTGCTACCCAGCACAGCTGAGACAAGCACAGCTGGGCGCAGTGTTGTTGTTTTTGATCCGGACCTGAGGAGAAAGAGGGGTGTGTGTGTGTGTGTGTGTGTGTGTGTGTGTCGGCGTGAATAGTTACAGCAGGACACAGTGACTCAACAAAAAACCCAGCTTGAAAAAGTGCATGGCCACGGGCGTGGTGTGTGTGTGTGTGTGTGTGTGTGTGTGTGTGTGTGTGTGTGTGTGTGCGCAGTTGTTAAGTGATGGGCCCGTTAGTAGTGGGCTAACAGCCCAGACAATGAGATTGAGATTGAGCAGCTTTGCAAGGAGACTGCAGACCAACACTGGGCCTAATGAAGCTCATTCTAATTGTATTTGTGAGTTGTGGGTGTGAGTCTGTCACCTACAGTAGAGCAGGTGATGATGAGGTCTACGTTAGTACTGGGGGGTTCATGACTTTATATATAGGCTTCAGTACTGGGGGGTTCATGACTTTATATATAGGCTTCAGTACTGGGGGGTTCATGACTTTATATATAGGCTTCAGTACTGGGTGGTTCATGACTTTATATATAGGCTTCAGTACTGGGGGGTTCATGACTTTATATATAGGCTTCAGTACTGGGGGGTTCATGACTTTATATATAGGCTTCAGTACTGGGTGGTTCATGACTTTATATATAGGCTTCAGTACTGGGTGGTTCATGACTTTATATATAGGCTTCAGTACTGGGGGGTTCATGACTTTATATATAGGTTTCAGTACTGGGGGGTTCATGACTTTATATATAGGCTTCAGTACTGGGGGGGTCATGACTTTATATATAGGCTTCAGTACTGGGGGGTCATGACTCTATATAGGTTTCAGTACTCGGGGGTTCATGACTGCACTAAATACAGCCCAATATGCTGAGAAAACCTGTTCATCCGTTTAACTGGGACTACAGATGAAGAACAGATGAAAACTAGCCTTCTTGGCTAATTCTGGTATGTTCTTTAATTTACACTGTCCCTGACAAATAAACTACAAAAAATCAAACAGCCTCTTGCCCCGGCCAAGTGCCTACCCAGGATAGACCCCCCCTCTGGCAGGAGGAAGAACTGCAGTGCCTTAGCACAGACAGACAGACAGAAGAATACATCATACATCAAATGAGCTGAATATCAAACATTACCTCTCAGGATACAAGATGTTTTAGATTCACGTTGACTACTGGTTGCCTTGGCTGCCAATCGGCCACTGCCACAGCCAAATCTTTTGTCATTGTTGTCATGCCAACAAACTGGCAAGGAAATTGGCTAGAGCAGAAATAAACCCACCCAACAAATTATCAACCCCTCTCTCAAACTCCAAACGTACAATTCTCAGCTTTCCTTCAACCTGTCTCTGAAACGCCCAATACACAACCCAAACCACTTCTCTTCATTCTATATTACTTCAAAATGTGTGTGAGTGTGATAGTGTGTGTGTGAACCTTTGCTGGTCGGTTCCCAGCACGGCTTTGCCAAACAGTCACTTGACGCTCGCTGCTCTGGGATCAGCTGAGAGCTGCGCTGTAATTGGACATTCAGCTCTTAATTACGCTTCTCCGAGCACCTGATCTCACCCCGAGTGTCAAAGAACACACTTTACCAGCGGCCCCTTTACAGCACAGGCATTTATTCCTCTCTTCAGCTCGTTATGTTTTAAATAACAATATAGACACAAACATCTCAACCCCTGGTTGTGAACCAGTGAGGTATTACTGTACACACACTTCAGATACATCGTTTAAACCTCACGGCAGGACTGTGAGGGTCTTAGGGTGCCCGCACACGGCCCCAACCAACGCCAACCAACTCCCAACGGTCTGAAGTTGGCAGTTGGTGTTAGAACATTGGAAGCTCAAAATTCAACTGAACATCCATCCAACCGACGCCAACAGTCACCAACAAACATGGCACACCGATCCAACGTTGGTGTTGGATGGTGTTAGTTTGGGCAGTGTGCAGGCACCTTAACACGTGAATGAAAGTCAAATCACAAATACATTATGTACAACGTCTCTCCACTAAAGATCCTGGCTCCTCCCCCCCCATGCTAAAGAAAGCTGGGATACGGCGGCCAATCACAGCAGAGGTGACAGACGTCGATAGTCGTGACGACCAGGTTGGCGACGAGGTCATTCTGAAACATCGACAGTGTTCAAGCGAAACCAATTTCATGAACGTAGAGGCATAAATTCAGACGAACACACACAGCGTCCTACTGTATACCAGTCTGTAATGGTGGGACGAGGCTCACGCTATAGCCCTTAACAGTTGGGTAGAGTTGTCACAGAAAAGAGCACTACTATCTAGTTCCAAGTAATGTAAATACTGATGGGTGAAAGACACAAACACTCGAGCCGGCAAACACATCATGTCACATCATCGTCCCTTGGAACCGGTTTCCGGGACAACATGTCAGAAGAGACAAGAGGGGGTGAAGGAGACGGTGACACTCGTGGACGAGCTTTAATCTAGCAGGCATAATTTAGCCTTCATCACAACACCATCAAGGAGAGGAGGAGAGAGAGAGAGAGAGAGACAGAGAGAGGGAGACAGGGAGAGAGAAAGAGAGAGAGAAAGAAAGAAAAAGACCCGGAGTGTTTGACAGCCTTTTAAAGAGTCCATGTTGTAATGAGGCCCAGCTGGGTGTCAGCTTCAGCCTGTGGTGACAAGGAGTTCACAACGACACCTTAACCCCTTGATGTTCCTCCTCGGGGGCATTTACTGTCCAGGAAGTGGGCGGCAGAGCCCTCTCTTCTTTTCTCCTCTCTCCCCTCCTCTCTCTAACCTTCTCCTACGGGGTTGGTTAGGGGTAGGGGTAGGGTTTGGGGGGGGGGGGGTGAGCAGCTGGGGAGTGAGAGGGCACTCTGGGCTGGTCCCCGCGTCCGTTCAGCCTCCTCTCTGACCGGAGAGAAGCCCCCTCACCTGCAGCGCCATGACGGGCCCCCGGGGGGGGGGGAGCCTGGGCTCGGAGGGGGTCTGACACGGGGGGTTGAGTCAGTCCGCGCGGCGCATCTGGGTTCCAGGGGCCCCCGAGGAGCCCACCGAGGTTCCCTGGGGAGTGAGATGAGGACGGGTTCCTTCTGACACACGCAGCGCCGGCCGAGAGCTCAGCTCAGAGGCGTGTCCAGAGCAGAGGCGAGTCCAGCTGGGGGGCTCCCCATGCCCCCCTCACTAAACCCAGTCATTATAACTGTACATCCGGGGTTCTGGATAGTTAGCGCCATTTAAAAAAAAAAAACACTGTGAAAGTTAGCTAGCTGGCTAGTTTACAAAGTTAGCTAGCACGTCTCGAGAGTCAGCGTCGACTCCCAGAGAGAGAGGGAGGGGTTGGGTGGGGAATGGGAGGGGGTTGGGGTTGGGGGGCGGCGGTCGTTCCCTGGTCAGTGCAGTCCGACCAGGAGCAGGAGGAGGGGGAGGGTCATAGGGGCGACGGCGCCCAGGTAGCTTGGCTCCGGCGCCGCGGACGAAGAGGGCCCTCTGACGCCGTCCGACGCCAGCCGAGGGGTCAGCAGCTGCTCGTGGAAGTTGAAGTCGTCCATGGCCAGGTTATCAGCCAGATCTGGAGGGGAGAGAGAGAGAGAGACAGGGAGAGAGAGAGAGAGAGAGAGAGAGAGACACACACACACAGGGAGAGAAAGAGAGAGACACGGAGAGAGAGAGAGACAGGGAGAGAGAGACAGGGAGAGAGAGAGAGAGACACAGGGAGAGAGACACACAAGGAGAGAGAGAGACACAGGGAGAGAGACAGGGAGAGAGAAGGAGAGACAGGGAGAGAGAGAGAGACACAGGGAGAGAGAAACACACACAGGGAGAGGCACAGGGAGAGAGACAGGGAGAGAGAGACAGAGAGAGAGAGACAGGGAGAGAGAGAGAGACAGGGAGAGAGAGACACAGGGGGAGAGAGAGAGACACAGGGAGAGAGAGAGTCAGACAGGAGAGCAGAGGGGGGGGGGCAGAGGAATGAGAGGTATTAGAGGGGCAGGAAGGAGAGGACGTGCGGAGGCTGGGCTGACGGGAGCAGACGCTGTCACTCAGGTTGAATAACGCGTGTGGTATGTCCGCCCGACGTCCCCTCAACGCCGACCACAGCTGTGAAAACACCGGGGAACACAAAACACACCAGCGAGAGGTGCAGATGCACACACACACTGTACACACACTCACACTGTACACACACACTATACACACACACACACTGTATATACACACACACACTGTATACACACACACACTGTACACATACATACACACACACACACACACACACACACACACACACATGGATGCAAACCGTCCGTCAGACCAAACCGTTTTTTGTCAAGGACATGTAATTGTTGTTCCAGACACTCCTCAGTTATTCATCATTAAATTGCAGAAATCCGATCCAGCCTTGGACCCCAGCTCGGCGGTTTATAGAGGCGTCGATGTTCAGGTCGCGCTCCTGCGATCATCCTGCATCTGTTCATCATTCTCACCCGCCGCTATCTACAGTATGACATCACAGCAGCCTCGCAGCCAGAAGGTCCTGGGTTCACCCCCGGCTCGGAGGCGTCGACGGCACTGGGGCGTCGATACTCAGACAGGCTTTCCTCCTTATGCTACGTTCACACCTACGCCATTCACTGCCGATTCTTGCGGCGAGTTTATATTGGAAGTCGATACAATCCTCCTCAGACAGGCTATCCCCCTCACCAGGCTATCCTCCTCAGACAGGCTATCCTCCTCACCAGGCTATCCTCCTCAGACAGGCTATCCTCCTCAGGCAGGCTATCCCCCTCAGACAGGCTATCCCCCTCACCAGGCTATCCTCCTCACCAGGCTATCCTCCTCACCAGGCTATCCTCCTCAGACAGGCTATCACCCTCACCAGGCTATCCTCCTCAGACAGGCTATCACCCTCACCAGGCTATCCTCCTCACCAGGCTATCCCCCTCAGACAGGCTATCCTCCTCACCAGGCTATCCCCCTCACCAGGCTATCCTCCTCAGGCAGGCTATCCTCCTCACCAGGCTATCCCCCTCACCAGGCTATCCCCCTCAGACAGGCTATCCCCCTCAGACAGGCTATCCTCCTCACCAGGCTATCCTCCTCACCAGGCTATCACCATCACCAGGCTATCCTCCTCACCAGGCTATCCTCCTCACCAGGCTATCCTCCTCAGACAGGCTATCCCCCTCACCAGGCTATCCCCCTCAGACAGGCTATCCCCCTCAGACAGGCTATCCTCCTCACCAGGCTATCCTCCTCAGACAGGCTATCACCCTCACCAGGCTATCCTCCTCAGACAGGCTATCCTCCTCAGACAGGCTATCACCCTCACCAGGCTATCCTCCTCAGACAGGCTATCCCCCTCAGACAGGCTATCCTCCTCACCAGGCTATCCCCCTCACCAGGCTATCCTCCTCACCAGGCTATCCTCCTCACCAGGCTATCCTCCTCACCAGGCTATCACCCTCACCAGGCTATCCTCCTCACCAGGCTATCCTCCTCACCAGGCTATCACCCTCACCAGGCTATCCTCCTCACCAGGCTATCCCCCTCACCAGGCTATCACCCTCACCAGGCTATCCTCCTCAGACAGGCTATCCTCCTCACCAGGCTATCCTCCTCACCAGGCTATCCTCCTCAGACAGGCTATCCCCCTCACCAGGCTATCCTCCTCACCAGGCTATCCTCCTCACCAGGCTATCACCATCACCAGGCTATCCTCCTCACCAGGCTATCCTCCTCACCAGGCTATCCTCCTCAGACAGGCTATCCCCCTCACCAGGCTATCCCCCTCAGACAGGCTATCCCCCTCAGACAGGCTATCCTCCTCACCAGGCTATCCTCCTCAGACAGGCTATCCCCCTCACCAGGCTATCCTCCTCACCAGGCTATCCTCCTCACCAGGCTATCACCATCACCAGGCTATCCTCCTCACCAGGCTATCCCCCTCACCAGGCTATCACCCTCACCAGGCTATCCTCCTCACCAGGCTATCACCCTCACCAGGCTATCCTCCTCAGACAGGCTATCCTCCTCACCAGGCTATCCTCCTCACCAGGCTATCCTCCTCAGACAGGCTATCCCCCTCACCAGGCTATCCCCCTCACCAGGCTATCCTCCTCAGACAGGCTATCCTCCTCACCAGGCTATCCCCCTCAGACAGGCTATCCTCCTCACCAGGCTATCCTCCTCAGACAGGCTATCCTCCTCAGACAGGCTATCCTCCTCAGACAGGCTATCCTACTCAGACAGGCTATCCTCCTCACCAGGCTATCCCCCTCAGACAGGCTATCCTCCGGACCTTCACACGTTCTCAAGGGGATTTCCTCCACGAAGAAACCCCGGTAACACTTTATAATAAGTGCACACTATAAAGCAGTATTACTTGATACTTGATAAATGCTTTATAGTGTGCACTTATTTCAAACCTTTATTTAAACTTGTGGGGCAATTGAGGTTTCCCTCATTTCCAATGCCGACAAGCTCACAAGCAAACACAAACATCAACAAAACATAAGGAATTTAAAACAATAATACAATTAAATACACAATTAAATATACAATTAATTATGAAGTGTTACCAAAACCCCAATATAAAAACACAGCAGAGGAACACAGCGGCTGTCTTGTCCTGTCCCTGACCTGGACAGCTGGACACGGACACAAGAGCTCGGACTAATCGGTCTGCCCTGGGAGGAAGCACTGCAAGGACTGCAGAGAACAAACCAATCAGCTGACCGCTCCTGCATGAGCGTGTGTATATGTGTGTGTCAAATCAAATCACGTCAAGTCAAACTTTATTCATAAAGCACATTTATAAGCAACTGTGGTTGACCAAAGTGCTGTACGGTGGACTAAAGGTGCTAACCAACAAAATGCAACATGATAAATAACAAATAACAAGACAATAAAAGAAAGAAGAAAAAAACATACATAAATATTTGCCGTTCTAAGCTCATCATGACATGAAGGCCACTGAGAAATCGGGAGTCTTCAGCAGAGACTTAAAGACATCCAGAGTCTGGGTAGTTCTAATAGGCAGCGGTTGGCTATTCCACAGCTTGAGGCCAGCTACTACAAAAGCACGGTCAGCTCTGGTTTTTAGCCTGGATTTAGGGACATCCAGGAGCAGCTGATTACTTGACCTGAGTGCTCTAGCTGGGCTATGAACATGGATGTTGAATATTGGTGATTTTCAGAGAAATGCCTTTTAATATGATCCTGTTAGCTATTTCCTAATTATGATGATTGACCTCTGAGTATGGCTGTCGTTTTGAGTTTTCGGTAAGAAGTGCCCCTCTTCCATAGACTTATGAGATAAAGACATCTTATGATTGGTACACTCTGGGCAAACACCATTGTTGTGGTTAGAGATAAAGGCCTGGGCGCCGAGGCAGCGTAGGTTAACGTGACAAAACAAGGCCACAGAAGAGACCAGAGAGACGGTCTTATCGGAGAAGAGACGAGGGAGGGGGAACACTCAAACCACATAAGAACGTTGCAACGAGACCAATGATTTGATTTGGGTTCAGACAGCATACAGAGAGGTCAACTGTCCATTAGGCATGCCATTGTCTTTTGTATGTAAAACCTTCTGGAATAAATCGCTTTTGCTGAGGCTCAAATCCCGTGTTGGAGAGATTCATTTGAACACCAGAGAAAGGAGTACTGGACTGTGTGGTATATTAGAGATTGGGGGTCCGTCTTTTATCGGAAACAAGAAAACACAACGCAGAGCTAATCAAGGACAATAATAAGAGACGAAGAGATTCATCAATTGGTGCGGCGTGACCCGGATCGGACATCCAGAACCTGGACGAGCCCAAAAGACCGGTCGAGCAGAACAGCCGCAGCCGTGAAAGCAGGGGACGCCTTGTGAGCAGCTGTGACCTGATCCGCCTCAGAGACCAAAAACTACAACGGGTGAGTGGGTTGGATGTCCCGATCCTAAAAGAACCAATCAGTAAAGCTAAGAATGCCACACATAATCTCTCAACACGTAAAACATACCAGTGCTGGATGTGAAAATATGTCTATATGTAGCTACATGTATGATGTTTGGAATGCTGGATACCTGTGCTGGATATAAATGTATGTCTACATGAAGTAGGCCAGCAGGATATTTGTACATCCTAGATACCTGACGGTGCTTGCATGTATTTTGGTTAAGTGATGTAGCTACATGTCGGATATTTGTACATCCTAGATACCTGACGGTGCTTGCATGTGTTTTAGGTATGGGTATATGACCTTTAAGGGATTCGCCTTAAAGAAGACCAGCAGGGTTATCACCCTGGGGTTGCCCGCCCACGCGAGAGATCGGTGGGGGGTAGGTCACTTCTGAAGGTCTGCAGCCCTTTGAGAAGGCCCCCGTGAAAAGATCGGGGGTTTTTGGTTAGTTTGGTCAGTTTGGTTTAGGTCACTGTGATAAAATCATAGTGTGTGAACCAAGACCTTATCTGCTCCAGCGGAGCAGCCCTTGAGAAGGCCCCGTGAAAGACCGGGGTTTTTTTGGTTAGTTGGGTTAGTTCACTTCTAAGGCCTTGAGAAGGCCCCCGTGAAAGACCGGGGGTTTTTGGTTAGTTTGGTTAGTTCACTTCTAAGGTCTGCAGCCCTTGAGAAGGCCCCGTGAAAGACCGGGGTTTTTGGGTTAGTTGGGTTAGTTCACTTCTAAGGCCTTGAGAAGGCCCCCGTGAAAGACCGGGGGTTTTTGGTTAGTTTGGTTAGTTTGGTTAGTTTGGTCAGTTTGGTTTAGGTCACTGTGATAAAATCATACTATGTGAACCAAGACCTTATCTGCTCCAGCGGAGTGCTGGAGCCGTGCCTTCTCGCTCCCGACTCAGCCCCTCCCTTACACAGCCACAGAGCCAAACTCTGGAAGCCAGTCGCTTGACTATCAGCGAGAGCAGAGTAGGCTTAGGGAGGGGAGTTGGAGGAGGACATAGAACACCGTCAATGGCGGTCGGAGGTCTGTCTCATCTTACCAAAGTGAGCCCGTCCCACTCGAGGGGGGCGGGGCTGACAATGCTGTTAGATGAGGACAGAAATGACGAGAGGTTAAAGGAGGAGCCCAAGTTTTCCGCCCCCTCCTCACAAGCTCAGGAGAGAGAGAGAGAAGGGATCGTACTGTAGATGTAACACTCCCACCAGCTGTTTCAACCTGGCGCCCCCTACGACCGGGGGGTGTTACTGTCGGTGCAGATGACAATCTAGAATGCTGGTCGGTTAGTGTAAAATATCCATGCGATATAGGTGATGTGAACATGGCTCAGGCCAGTCACTCGTTGGTCGGTGACATTCTAACTAAAGCAATCACCACCGAGGTCAGGAGAGTAGAGGAGAAAGCCAGAGCTCCACAGATCCCATTCAGAGCTAGGGATGACAAACGAGAACGCTGTCATTTTTGTGGGAGCAGAAGCTCAGAGAACAGCTTTCACCCTCACACGGCTCCCCCATTATTCAGAAGCTGATGCCACTCCGTGGCCAAGGCCGTTCTGTTACAAAAGACAGAAGTGATAGAAGGTTTCTGAAGAAACTCACAGGGCCTCCAAAAGCCCAGCGTGGCCTGTGTTGAAACCTTCAGGTGAATGGCGCCTCTGTGTGAACTACAGAGTGGCCAATGAGTATGGGGATAAGATAGAGCCCCTGGTGGAGACCGGTCCACCATTTTCAGTGCCTTGAAACCTGAACACCAATGGGTTTCAGTCATGACACAAGGCTTAGCGTCCCTCTTGCAGAAGAGGTGCAACCAGGGACAGCTTTCAATATTGATGAAGATCAATATCAGTTCATTTGAACGCCAATTGGGTTTACACAGCTTCCCAAACACCTATCATCAGGTGTTGCGTAATCACCTACGCGAAATGTCTCCCATCACTTTCCACTTAAAGGGCAAGACTGCAAACATCCATGTAGTCAGTCGGTATGCACATGGCATGACTTTGGAGAGCGTTGGAAACAGAGAGGTTTCCTGTCAGCGTTTAGGGACGCCCATTAAGAAGGGAGAGTTGGTTAGGGAGCTCAGGGAGGCCATCAGCCTGCCAAAAGGTGACAGTGATTAAGGTCAAAGGACACTCTCATGGAGTTTGAGTCGAGGTAACACTCAGCAGAGGCCTGTACCCCTCCCCCTCCTTCTCCAGTGGCAGTGACGACACGCACGGCCTCCACATCTCTCCCCTCCTCCTCTCAGCCCTCACCTCTCCCTTCCTCCTTGCCTCCCCATTTTTAGTTGAGCCGTCGCTCCGCGTCCTTAAGGCGGCCCTGATACAGACTGAAGGTTTCAAAGACCGGTATATCAGGGGGTCCTTGAATGGGCGCAGACAACTTGACTTCCTCCTCAGTGCCTATCAGGAACTGACAGTAAACTAACTAAACAGGAAGTGCATGATGGGGCAGGAGGAGAGCCGATATGGGTAAAGAGAAGGTTTTGGGGCTTGATGTGCTGACACAAATTAATTCCTCCCTTCAGTTTCAACAAGGGAAGGTTAGATGGAATCTAAACCAGGTAACAAAACCTGATTTAGCAAATTTGCCAATCTGGGCAAAAGACAAAAAGACAAAGTGGATGATATTCTCTTGGCCAGTGCGACTGAGTCAGAGCACGAACAAGACCTCAAGGTCCTGTTGACACATCTTTATGAGCAGGGCCACAAGGCCAGTCTGGGCAAAGCTCAGATTATGCAGGAACAGGTCATTTATTTAGGGCAGAGAATATCACAAACAGAGACATAGACATTTAAACAAACAGCTCGTGACAGAGATACCATACTAGCCATTTGTCCTCAGCTCAACCTGCACCCCCGTATCAGATTGATACTGTCACTGACTACAAGGTGATACAGGTAGAGACTGAGAGGGGGGAGGTGTGTATATGGATGGAGAATGGGGCAGATATGAACTCAGACGAGTGTGGCGACAAGGTCAGAAATTGGTTGCACCACAACGGTTGCTCCCTTATCTGGCAACACAGATTCACTTCACTGTTCTTATCATCCTCAGAGCAGTGGACTCAGACTGAAAGGATGAATCGTACATCTCACTAGCGACACTTTGATGATGTACTGCGAGGAGTTGAGCAAGGCTGTGGCCAAGGCTCACAAACAGGTACTGGTAGTATGGAGCGAAATCCCCGAGGGGGGACATGCTCTTATCCCAGGCCAGTATGTCATGATAAAGAAGTTTCAGGGGGAGACTTTAGAGGCAAAGTGGGATGGACCTTATCAGGTTGTGCTCATCACCCACGCAGCAGTTAAGGTAGTAGGGAAACCCAACTGGGTTCATGCCAGTCAATGCAAGGTGGTTGCACCACCAGAGACAGAGTAGACTGAGTACACCTCAAAGCAAACACACCCTTGTAGTACTGCATCAGATAAATTGAAGAGCCTTACCACTCCAGACTTAAAAACATCGGGTAGAATAGCGTTCAGGCTTAGCACCCCAAAACTAGGGACAGCCGTGGCAGCTGTTGTTCGAGCAGAGTCCTTGAGCTAAAGAACCATCCGTCTAGCGGTGGGGGCCGACTCGGGATGAAGACGACAACTTAGAGAATTACGACGTAATGCTCTATACCTGTGCCCACTGCTCGGATGACTGTAGCGCTGCTAAAGGGACAGGAGAATGGGTGTTAAGACCACAGGCAGGCTTAGAACGGACCTTCTCGGAGGGTCACAGTCTGGAGTGGAAAGGGGGGTTTTTCTAGAAATTAATAATGCTAAAATTAAGAATTTTGTGAAACCATAATCTCTAGGTCTGGTCTGAATGAGAGAGTGAGTGAGAGATATATGCTGTTACAAACTGGGTTTTGGAATACATGATACTGCCGCAGTTTTCTTGTGTTTTTCTGTGCTAACAGGTGAAGTTGGAGAGAAGGACTTCCGGGTTGACTTGGGACACGGTGGCCACGTGTGCTGGAGTTCAGCAGGGAGGACTACACTACTCCGGGTGGAGACGTCAACAGACCAAGACGGGACACTTGAACTTTCACACCACACACCACATACAATAACCTTTTCATCCTACATTCATAGCTTGCTGGTCGGGGACAGGACGTCAATGCCAGCAGTTGTGAAGTGTGTAGGTTATTGTCATACTGTGAATAAAAACTCCAGGTTGCACTTGAGATATACTCATTCAAACGGAGACAGGGGTTATGTAATAATGTGTAAGGAGTATCTGTATGGATATTAGGTTCATACATGAAGTAACCTAATAGATGGTTATTTTGTTTTCCTTTTTTCTTTGAAAATTGTAATCCTACTAGAGGAAAACCTGTTGTATTTTAGATTACAGTGTTTTGATCCTTCACTGTTTATCTTAAGCACGTTTTTCTGTTCAGTTATTCTTTTTCTTTCTGCATAATGGCTGTTCAGGTTTAGGTTTTGGATGACAACATTTCTCTTGATCATTATGATTCTGCGTGTTCACGTATAATCTTAGGGGGGATTGTTGAATATTGGTGATTTTCAGAGAAATGCCTTTTAATATGATCCTGTTAGCTATTTCCTAATTATGATGATTGACCTCTGAGTATGGCTGTCGTTTTGAGTTTTCGGTAAGAAGTGCCCCTCTTCCATAGACTTATGAGATAAAGACATCTTATGATTGGTACACTCTGGGCAAACACCATTGTTGTGGTTAGAGATAAAGGCCTGGGCGCCGAGGCAGCGTAGGTTAACGTGACAAAACAAGGCCACAGAAGAGACCAGAGAGACGGTCTTATCGGAGAAGAGACGAGGGAGGGGGAACACTCAAACCACATAAGAACGTTGCAACGAGA
>NW_028175727.1:0-9760 GCF_949987555.1 Borostomias antarcticus
TAGACCGCCTGTAAATCAGCCAATGAGAGCCCAGTATTCATGGCACGCTGTGTGTGGAGGTCGCTGAGGAAGAACACATTTAAAAGCACGTTTGTAGTTATGTGGACGTGTGCGTGTGTGTGTGTGTGTGTGTGTGTGTGTGTGTTTGTATCCTGTTTCTTTAGAGCTTTGGTCTATTGACTCCTTAATGATTGTTATTGTTCATTGTTGTCTCGTTATTCTCGTTAAGGTAATGATTCAGATGCATCTCATCAAGTCTTTATGTGACTCTCCTCCTCCCCTCCTCTCCTCCCCTCACCTTCTCTCTCCTCCTCTCCCCCCCTCTCCTCTCCTCCTCTCCCCCCTCTCCTCCTCCCCCCCCTCTCCTCCTCCCCTCCTCTCCCCCCCTCACCTTCTCTCCCCTCCTCCCCCCCTCTCCTCCTCTCCTCCTCTCTCCTCCCCCCCCTCTACCCCCCTCTCCTCCCCCCCCTCTACCCCTCTCCTCCTCCCCCCCTCTACCCCTCTCCTCCTCTCGCCCCCTCTCCTCCTCCCCTCTCCTCCTCTCCCCCCCTCTCCTCTCCTCCTCTCCCCCCTCTCCTCCTCCCCCCCTCTCCTCCTCCCCTCCTCTCCCCCCCTCACCTTCTCTCCCCTCCTCCCCCCCTCTCCTCCTCTCCTCCTCTCTCCTCCCCCCCCTCTACCCCCCTCTCCTCCCCCCCCTCTACCCCTCTCCTCCTCCCCCCCTCTACCCCTCTCCTCCTCCCCCCTCTCCTCCTCCTCCCTCTCCTCCTCTCCCCCCTCCCCCCCTCTCCTCCTCTCCCCCCTCTCCTCCTCCCCTCCTCTCCTCCCCTCACCTTCTCTCTCCTCCTCTCCCCCCCCTCTCCTCTCCTCCTCTCCCCCCTCTCCTCCTCCCCCCCTCTCCTCCTCCCCTCCTCTCCCCCCCTCACCTTCTCTCCCTCCTCTCCCCCCCTCTCCTCCTCTCCTCCTCTCTCCTCCCCCCCTCTACCCCCCTCTCCTCCCCCCCCTCTACCCCTCTCCTCCTCCCCCCCTCTACCCCTCTCCTCCTCTCGCCCCCTCTCCTCCTCCCCTCTCCTCCTCTCCCCCTCCCCCCCCTCTCCTCCTCTCCCCCCTCTCCTCCTCCCCTCCTCTCCCCCCCTCACCTTCTCTCCCCTCCTCCCCCCCTCTCCTCCTCTCCCCTCCCCCCCTCTACCCCTCTCCCCCTCTCCTCCTCTCACCCCCTCTCCTCCTCCCCTCTCCTCCTCTCCCCCCTCTCCTCCTCCCCTCCTCTCCCCCCCTCACCTTCTCTCCCCTCCTCCCCCCCTCTCCTCCTCTCCCCTCCCCCCCCTCTACCCCTCTCTCCTCCTCTCCCCCCCCTCTACCCCTCTCCCCCTCTCCTCCTCTCACCCCCTCTCCTCCTCCCCTCTCCTCCTCTCTCCCCCTCCCCCCCTCTCCCCCTCTCTCCCCCTCTCCTCCTCCTTCCCTCTTATGACTTCCCTCCACACATCAATGCTGCCTTGATTAGAAGAACCCACACACTAACCCAAACTACACACACACACACACACACACACACACACACACACCTCACTGCCTGAATGCCCATCATTACCAGTGTTGATTAAAGTCCCAGTCTAGTCAGACACACACAGGCCAACAATGATTGAGACAAAATACAATCTTGACAAAGTCAGGAAGGATCGAGTGGTTTCAAAACAAAACAATTCAGGCAATTTGCACTTTAATGGGATGGGAAACGTCTTTGAAAAATATGTTCCTCGAATTGTTACTCCTACACAATCCTTGATTAAAATCTGGGTTTTCTGGCTCGGAGTCTGATACTTAAGAACAAATACAAAGGTTCTACACTGCCCTCCAGTGGCGAGGATAAGAATAGCAGACATATACTACTGATTTGTTTCTTGTCTGAAGTAAACGATTATAACTCCTTGAATAAAGTGCATTGTAGTTTACTTTAGACAAAACATGCACTCAATTATAAGGATATCTACACGAATACTGAGGAAAAAAGGCGTAAATATCAAACAAACAGGAGAGAATTCACATATCTTCCATCTAAATCCGCATCTACCTTCAACGAGAACTGTTCTTTTGTCCTTGGTTTTGGTCTCTACATGTTGGCATTGTGATTTATCTGTGGTAGAACGCTGCGATTGGCTCTATTAAAGCAAGGACTTGAATGTACATTTGGTGAGAGAAGTGTGTGTGTGTGGTGTGTGTGTGTATGTGTGTGTGTGTGTGTGTGTGTGTGTGTGTGTGTGTGTGCTGTCCCAGCAGTGTGAATGATAACGTGTATCTGACACCACAGGAGAGGAACAGGAACAAGAACATCCCCCTGGCTGACCTGTACGGGTCAGAACCGGCCCCAGCCCGACCCAGACCTGACCCAGACCATCTGGCTAGCGTACCCACAGGACAGACCGATGGATGTCTGAGCTGACCTCTGACCCTGGACACAAACAGGAAGTACCACCCTGACCCTGGTACTCTCGCTGCTGTGTAATGAATGACCCCTGACCTCCCCTGACGGAGCGGAGGAACACAGGGACATGGAGAAGGTCAGATATGGAGGCTGAGTTATTCTTCTGGTGAGAACGGTCACGCCTACGCCCAGGCCTGCTTCTCTTCTAGCGATATCAGCCGCTCAAGAGAAAGTTCAAGAGCAACTTTACTCAACGAAGGACAGGTCACTCTGTAACAACTGACCCCAGTCTTCAAGGAGGTCAAAGGTCAAAGGCGATAAGCCCTGTTCAACATCAAGAGGGTTCAGGAGAGAGAAACAGCTTCATCCTTGAGCCGTCAAACACAGAGAGAGTTGAGGAAAAGAGAGAGATTCCAGCAGAGCTGCACGTAGCCTGGTAGTCACAGACCTACTGACACGATCTGACTAGAAGTCTGGAAAAAGATGCTTCCTGCATTTCAAAAATGTGTAAAGCATGAATAGTTAAGATGGCTCTGAAGGTTGATGAGCTCGGGTGGCGATAGAACTTTGTTCTCTGGTCCTCTTCTCCTCCTCGCTGCTCTCATCCTTCACAAAGACACAACAAAGTCAAAAGTATGAAGAGACGCGCACACACACACACACACACACACACACACACTGCGCCACCACGCATGTACAAGGTCTGTTTTTTCTGCACATCCTGGAAATATAAGATCTATACTGCATATTACATTCTTGTTCTCCAGGTTCCTCACAGACCCAGATCAGCCTTATGATGTATTATTGATGGATTCTGTCGTCTTAAAAAATCATTTCAAGATCCGTCTCTGTTGGGACCTGACCTCCACCCCTCCGATGAGAAATACAGATATTCACTCTCACATATTCCCTGTGAACTCTGGCTTTAAATGGGCGGTGAAAACGCCTTCGCCAAATACATTCCAGTCATTTAGATAACACTGTATCTATCTTTAAAGTGACTTGCAATGATTGCATTTAATGTGGGAGAAGCCAGTGTACTTCTACTTGCCAGAACTCACAAGTGCATCTTCTCTCTAAAACAAGTGACTAAGAGCATAATCTAGTGCTGAAGGCAAAGTGCAAGAATAGCAATCTAAAATACAATAGGTGCTTAAGAGGGAGGATTGTTCTAGTACTTCTTGAAAAGATGAGTTTTGAGTCTGCGACTCTGCTGTCCTGACATCAGTGGGCAGTTTGTTCCACCACTGCGGGGTCAGGACAGAGAAGAGCCGTGGGGTCAGGACAGAGAAGAGCCGTGACCGTGGGGCCAGGACAGAGAAGAGCCATGACCGTGTGAATTCAGATACTAGTGAACATAGACTACTAATTCACAGATACTAGTGACATAGACTACTAATTCACAGATACTAGTGAACATAGACTACTAATTCACAGATACTAGTGACATAGACTACTAATTCACAGTTACTAGTGACATAGACTACTAATTCAGATACTAGTGAACATAGACTACTAATTCACAGATACTAGTGAACATAGACTACTAATTCACAGATACTAGTGACATAGACTACTAATTCACAGTTACTAGTGACATAGACTACTAATTCACAGATACTAGTGACATAGACTACTAATTCACAGATACTAGTGACATAGACTACTAATTCACAGATACTAGTGAACATAGACTACTAATTCACATATACTAGTGACAGACTACTAATTCACAGATACTAGTGAACATAGATTACTAATTCACAGATACTAGTGAACATAGACTACTAATTGAGATACTAGTGAACAGACTACTAATTCAGATACTAGTGAACATAACTACTAATTCAGATACTAGTGAAAAGACTACTAACTCACAGATACTAGTGAACATAGACTACTAATTCACAGATACTAGTGAACATAGACTACTTATTCACAGATACTAGTGAACATAGACTACTAATTCACAGATACTAGTGAACATAGACTACTAATTCACAGATACTAGTGAACAGACTACTAACTCACAGATACTAGTGAACATAGACTACTAATTCACAGATACTAGTGAACAGACTACTAACTCAAGGATACTAGTGAACATAGACTACTAATTTACAGATACTTGTGAACATAGACTACTAATTCACAGATACTAATGAACATAGACTACTAATTCACAGATACTAGTGAACATAGACTATTAATTCACAGATACTAGTGAACATAGACTATTAATTCACATACTTGTGAACATAGACTACTAATTCACAGATACTAGTGAACATAGACTACTAATTCACAGATACTAGTGAACATAGACTACTAATTCAGATACTAGTGAACATAGACTAAGTAACAGTCAAAGTCAAAGTTGATGAACTAGTAAACCAAGTTCAAACTACAGTAATCTCTCCTGTACAGGATGCTGTCATCAGTGTCCATTTAGTGTCTGATGGAAGCCTCTCCAGAACACACACGCTGAGCACACACACACACACACACACACACACACACACACACACACACACACACACACACACACACACACACACACACACCTCGCTGTGAGGCAATGAGCCAATAACGAGCTGTAAAAACAGTCTGACCTTGACCACAGATCACACAGCAGAAGGAGGAACGCTGGGAGAGTGAGGGAGATCATTTACACACTCCGATAGACGGGCTGTATCCAGGGGAGATGTGATTGAGTAACCAGGGGAGATGTGATTGAGTAACCAGGGGAGATGTGATTGAGTAACCAGGGGAGATGTGATTGAGTAACCAGGGGAGATGTGATTGAGTAACCAGGGGAGATGTGATTGAGTAACCAGGGGAGATGTGATTGAGTAACCAGGGGAGATGTGATTGAGTAACCAGGGGAGATGTGATTGAGTAACCAGGGGAGATGTGATTGAGTAACCAGGGGAGATGTGATTGAGTAACCAGGGGAGATGTGATTGAGTAACCAGGGGAGATGTGATTGAGTAACCAGGGGAGATGTGATTGAGTAACCAGGGGAGATGTGATTGAGTAACCAGGGGAGATGTGATTGAGTAACCAGGGGAGATGTGATTGAGTAACCAGGGGAGATGTGATTGAGTAACCAGGGGAGATGTGATTGAGTAACCAGGGGAGATGTGATTGAGTAACCAGGGGAGATGTGATTGAGTAACCAGGGGAGATGTGATTGAGTAACCAGGGGAGATGTGATTGGGTAACCAGGGGAGATGTGATTGAGTAACCAGGGGAGATGTGATTGAGTAACCAGGGGAGATGTGATTGAGTAACCAGGGGAGATGTGATTGAGTAACCAGGGGAGATGTGATTGAGTAACCAGGGGAGATGTGATTGAGTAACCAGGGGAGATGTGATTGAGTAACCAGGGGAGATGTGATTGAGTAACCAGGGGAGATGTGATTGAGTAACCAGGGGAGATGTGATTGAGTAACCAGGGAGATGTGATTGAGTAACCAGGGGAGATGTGATTGAGTAACCAGGGAGATGTGATTGAGTAACCAGGGGAGATCTGATTGATCTCAAGAATCAGAAGGAAGGAAATAAAAAGAATATTTGCTGACGTGAACATGAGTGAAGATGTTGAGAGCAGAAGAGAACAAGGTTGAACACACACACACACACAGGCTCACACACACACACACACAGACAGAACACACACGCAGGCTCACACACAGTCAGAACACACACGCAGACACTCTCAGAACATACCGTACACACACACACGCACACTCAGAACACACACGCAGGCTCGCACACACACACACAATCAGAACACGGACACACTCTCAGAACATACTGTACACACACACACACACACACACACACACACACACACACACACACACTCTCAGCAAGCAGAGCTCATGGTTCTTGGCAGCAGTGGCTTGAAAAACAGACACCAGTCAACAAACCAACGTTTAACAAGTTTATTATCGTCCAAATTCATATCAGTAGACTTCTTTTTAAAACATTCTCTTAAACAAAAATAGAACAAGTATTTACAACCACTGGTAAGAATACAAAAAAAGCATATGAGGAAAATCACTGTCTTTCTAAAAGACATAAGTTACAACACAGGAGGGGAGGTGTGAGAGACAAAGTTAAGCCACGTTACCTAAATAATAGCTTTGTAACAGACGTGTATCAGCGTTGCGGTCGCAGGTCAAAGCTCGCAGTGGCGTCGGCCTGTTTCGTCCCGGCAGCGAAGTAGCAGAACTCACTTATTGCATTCAGATAATAAAGATGCAGAGCCGAGAGCACAGAGATGTGTGATGCAGAGAAAGAAAGCAACGCTCAGAGAGATGCATTCAAATACAATATAGACATGTATTGATTATCTGTCTAACATGGGGGCAGATTGAGAGAGAAAACTGGATAACACTGGTTATTCTGGGAACTTAACTAACGTGTGGTTTCTGGATGAAAATGTGTAGAAGGCAAAGTGAGAGCGAAGTTTAGCATCGGCAGCGTAGACTTGTGTTACAGGGGGGAGGAGCTTGTGTGACGGGCAGAGCAGCGAGGGTTACATGCCGAGGCATCCTGTCTGACCCTCTCTCTCTCTCTCTCTCTCTCTATCAGGGGCGAACGAGCCCCCTGGACAAGGTAGAGCCAGTACTCCAGTATCGCCTGTTAGTTTGTGCAAATATTTGACAGAAACCCTCACTGCTCGGTTAGCAAGGAGAGCGGTCCAGTCAGGACACGCCGCTGTGCTCGTGTTCAGAGTCCGGTCGACTGAGGAATAGGGGTGAAAGGTCACGGTGGTCAGTGCTGAGAGCGTGTGGAGCAGAGGGATTGGCTGCTGTGAACGTGGAGGTGGAGGAGAGAGAGAGACGGAGAGACGGGATTGGCTGCTGTGAACGTGGAGGTGGAGGAGAGAGAGAGAGAGAGAGACGGAGACAGACATCAAACAGAACAGGAGTGAAGAGTCGGTCTCCCAAACACAGCAGATCATCTGTAGAACAGTGAGAGGTTCCAGCAGGCAGAACTAGACACGCAGAACACCTGACCAGCATCAACCAATCACATCTCTGAGTTCTCCTTCCTGGAATATCAACATCAATCACATCTACTGAGTTCTACTTCCTGGAATATCACCGCTCTTGAATTCCTGGAATATTATGAAAGCAAGACATCCTTATTGGTTGTTGGGAGTTGGCAACTCTACTAATCATTTTTCTTTTCAACGTAAAAATACAGTATAATGTACATTAGTCTATTGAATGTTTTTTTTTTGAGAAGTTGGCAACAGTCACTTGTTAATCCTGCGTTGTGGAACCCCGACACTGAGACGGAACCAGAACAGACCAGAGAAGGAAAGAAAGAGAGAGAGAAAGAAACAGAACATCCTCTAAAGATTCCTGCCCATCAACAGAAAAGGGGCAATCACAATCTCCGATTTTATTATAACAAAATATTTTATAATAGTCTTTATAGAGGACTCTTTTTCATCTATACATGATCGGTAACATTAATTTATGACAAACCAAAAATATATGTATAAATTCATATGCGCTGTATGTATATATATATATATATATATATATATATATATATATAAATATATATATATATATATATATATATATATATATATATATATGTATATTACCATTAATATTTTCAAGTCTTTGTATGGCAAAAAAACAATAGAAAAGAAGGATCATCACATCGGTACTGGTAGCGAAATAAAGACATTAAACAGTCCAGTTATATCCCCAAATTACACCCCCATTCTCACACCCCCTAGAGGGTCAACGCTACTAACTATTCCCCTCAGCTCGTATAACAACATTTCAAGCAAATTCTTTAAAATACTCTAGAAAATGTACTTTTTTGGAACCACAGACCATGAACAAGGAATGGAGAAGCAAGCCAGGCGTTTAAATACATGTTCCCTTGACTGACCGATCGTTTCATCTCTATTAGACAAGAGAAGGACAAAGCAGGCGGGTTTCAGCCAAGATGGAGGAGGTGCGTTCAAAACCACACAAATAAACACCTTGTATTGATTATGTTGCATCCACACACCCACTCTGCATAAAAAAGATATTTTACAATCTCAAATAAACCTGAAACACTTTTACAGTTTAGCTCGTAACTCAATAGACGACTGCTAGTCTAACAAACAAACGACAAATACTGTAAACAAACTTTGTAAGCGTCTGTGTTGTAAACACTGCCAGGTGATTGGCTGACTGCCCTAGTTTTAAAGCTTTACCCAGAAGGCACTGCGCTAACAGGCCTGCGTTTTCTGATTGCACTGCATTAAAATAACACCTTGTGCTACTGTTCAGCGGTGAGGTGTTGGTTTGACTTGTAAAACATCTTGTGATAATAAGAACGATAACAGCTTGTGATAATAAGAAGGATAAGAGCGTTTACGGAAGGTGTAAACAGCAGCGTTCCTCTACTAAAGTACCTCATGTTGTTCTGAGTTCACTGACGGAGCGGAGAGCAGAGCGATGCTGAACACACACTACTGCCTGAGATGCTGCTTACAGCTCCACAAAGGTCCAAGAAGTGCTACATTCACGCACACACACACACACACACACACACACACACACACACACACACACACACACACACACATGCCTGCCCACGCACGCACACATGCACACACACGCACGCACACACACAAAACATTTGTCCGTAAATGAGAGCTATGATGAGGTCCTCTCTCCTGCTGTGGGTCAGATCTCCACCTCAACATTCACTAATCAATCTGCTCTTTCTCCCTTCCGGGCCGTTCTCAAGCCCAACCACCTTCACGTCACTTAAAGATGAGTTGCAACAGCGAGATGAACCCTTTGATCTGAGAGACTGAACAGCTGTGAAGCGTGTGAAACACCCGGACAGAACGCACACCGACGTGTAAAATGGAGGTTTAGAAAGGTTTAAAAAGAGGCTGATCTTTGTCCGAGAAGTTGATTTATCCAAGGGCCTTGTCCATTCCTTCTTCTTCTTCATCTGTCCTGCTGCAATCCAAACTTCCTGTCCAACAGGACGTGACATCACACCGCACCTCGTTCAGTACAAGTTCCTCCGACAAGCAGGATGTGACATCACACCGCAGTCAAGTCTGTTTACATTTCAGTTTTGTTCAATCTGAGGTCTAAAAATGGGAGGAGGGAAGTTTGTAAAACCTCGGTTTAAAATGGAGTAAAAAGAGACGAGCGTAGAAGCCAATGAGGCGCTGCGTAGTCCGTGATGTCAGCGCAAGGGGGCGGGGCTAGAGGAATGTGCTCGCAGGAGTGACGACGTGGCATCCCGGGTTACGTTAGCTTAAACCACGCCCCCTCTGCTTGCGTTCCGGTGAGT
>NW_028175726.1:112500-115000 GCF_949987555.1 Borostomias antarcticus
ATAAATATTAAGTGCTCTGACACTAAAATATATCTATCTATCTATCTATCTATCTATCTATCTATCTATCTATCTATCTATACATCACCAAATGATTCCCGAGCGCGACAATTCTCATTACATCCCGACAGCAATCAATAAATATTAAGTGCTCTGACACTAAAATCTATCTATCTATCTATCTATCTATCTATCTATCTATCTATCTATCTATCTATCTATCTATCTATCTATCTATCTATCTATCTATCTATCTATCTATCTATCCATCCATCCATCTATCTATCTATCTATCTATCTATCTATCTATCTATCTATCTATCTATCTATCTATCTATCTATCTATCTCTATGTCTCTATCTCTATCTATCTAGTGACTTTCAGGGTTGGCGCGGCCCCCTTTTATACCCTTCCTGGACGACATCACAGGGATGCTCTGTGATGTCACAATCTGGCTGCTGTGTAGGAACATTTTCATTGGCTGCTGTGTAGGAACATCCTCCTTGGCTGCTGTGTAGGAACATCTTCATTGGCTGCTGTGTAGGAACAGTGTCATTGGATGCTGTGTAGGAACAGTCTCATTGGCTGCTGTGTCTATCTATCTATCTATCTATCTATCTATCTATCTATCTATCTATCTATCTATCTATCTATCTATCTATCTATCTATCTATCTATCTATCTATCTATCTATCCATCCATCCATCCATCCATCCATCCATCCATCCATCCATCCATCCATCCATCCATCTATCTATCTATCTATCTATCTATCTATCTATCTATCTATCTATCTATCTATCTATCTATCTATCTATCTATCTATCTATCTATCTATCTATCTATCTATCTATCTATCTATCTATCTATCTATCTATCTATCTCTATGTCTCTATCTCTATCTATCTAGTGACTCTCAGGGTTGGCGCGGCCCCCTTTTATACCCTTCCTGGACGACATCACAGGGATGCTCTGTGAGTTCACAATCTGGCTGCTGTGTAGGAACATTTTCATTGGCTGCTGTGTAGGAACATCCTCCTTGGCTGCTGTGTAGGAACATCTTCATTGGCTGCTGTGTAGGAACATCCTCCTTGGCTGCTGTGTAGGAACGTCTTCATTGGCTGCTGTGTAGGAACAGTGTCATTGGATGCTGTGTAGGAACAGTCTCATTGGCTGCTGTGTCTATCTATCTATCTATCTATCTATCTATCTATCTATCTATCTATCTATCTATCTATCTATCTATCTATCTATCTATCCATCCATCCATCCATCCATCCATCCATCCATCCATCCATCCATCCATCCATCTATCTATCTATCTATCTATCTATCTATCTATCTATCTATCTATCTATCTATCTCTATGTCTCTATCTCTATCTATCTAGTGACTCTCAGGGTTGGCGCGGCCCCCTTTTATACCCTTCCTGGACGACATCACAGGGATGCTCTGTGAGTTCACAATCTGGCTGCTGTGTAGGAACATTTTCATTGGCTGCTGTGTAGGAACATCCTCCTTGGCTGCTGTGTAGGAACATCTTCATTGGCTGCTGTGTAGGAACATCCTCCTTGGCTGCTGTGTAGGAACGTCTTCATTGGCTGCTGTGTAGGAACAGTGTCATTGGATGCTGTGTAGGAACAGTCTCATTGGCTGCTGTGTCTATCTATCTATCTATCTATCTATCTATCTATCTATCTATCTATCTATCTATCTATCTATCTATCTATCTATCTATCTATCTATCTATCTATCTATCTATCTATCTATCTATCTATCTATCTATCTATCTATCTATCTATCTATCTATCTATCTATACATCACCAAATGATTCCCGAGCGCGACAATTCTCATTACATCCCGACAGCAATCAATAAATATTAAGTGCTCTGACACTAAAATATATCTATCTATCTATCTATCTATCTATCTATCTATCTATCTATCTATCTATCTATCTATCTATACATCACCAAATGATTCCCGAGCGCGACAATTCTCATTACATCCCGACAGCAATCAATAAATATTAAGTGCTCTGACACTAAAATCTATCTATCTATCTATCTATCTATCTATCTATCTATCTATCTATCTATCTATCTATCTATCTATCTATCTATCTATCTATCTATCTATCTATCTATCTATCTCTATGTCTCTATCTCTATCTATCTAGTGACTCTCAGGGTTGGCGCGGCCCCCTTTTATACCCTTCCTGGACGACATCACAGGGATGCTCTGTGAGTTCACAATCTGGCTGCTGTGTAGGAACATTTTCATTGGCTGCTGTGTAGGAACATCCTCCTTGGCTGCTGTGTAGGAACATCTTCATTGGCTGCTGTGTAGGAACATCCTCCTTGGCTGCTGTGTAGGAACGTCTTCATTGGCTGCTGTGTAGGAACAGTGTCATTGGATGCTGTGTAGGAACAGTCTCATTGGCTGCTGTGTCTATCTATCTATCTATCTATCTATCTATCTATCTATCTATCTATCTAT
>NW_028175726.1:160000-165000 GCF_949987555.1 Borostomias antarcticus
CTCCGCGAAGGGTCTATTTTCTTCCGCGGTGCTTTTCTCAAGCAGCCATTAGGCATTCACCATTGCATTGTCTGCTGCATTTTCATGAACAAAGTCCCTTCAATAAATTTTCACGGTGATATTTTGAACTGGGCTATGGTTATTATCCTTGGGGAGGATTGACATGTTGAGTCATTTAGATTTTTAAGTAGATTTTTCATTAACTACATTTTTTATAATTAGTATGACAGATATTAGTCAACGTTTTTGAATGAAAGTAACATTAAAACAATCTGTTGGTTCCCTGTTAACACTATTGTATTTATCATCCTTTTTATTTTCTGTTTTACAGTTAATGGAATGGAGGTGTAAACTCTGCACATCTGTGGAGTCATCAAAAGGGACACTTCTCAAACATTACAGAGTGAATCACGGTACTTTTGGGCGTGGATATTCAGTTCCTTGTCTTCATTTAAACTGTCCTTGTACATTTAAGACGTGGGGTGGCCTGCGCACACACTTGCATAGATGTCACAATTCGAAGGAAACTGAAGAGTGTGAAGTAGGGCAGTCTTTCAGATGTAAAATCTGTGACTCATTTAATTCAAATTCAAAAGACTATTTTCAACATATTAACTCCCACTTGAAGAGACATGAAACCATAGAATGTGTTTTTGATCGATGTGATTTTAAGACAAACGTATATGGGACTTATGCAACACACAAAAGTAGAAATCACAAAGGTTATTCAGTGACAGATTTTAAGACAGAATTGATTGCAAGACCTCCAGTCTGTAATGAAAATGAAACCCACTTTCCTGTGTTAGAATCAGCTGATCATGAGGACATTGATACCTTAGGGTTGGGTTGTGAAAATGATATTTCAAGTGAAATAGAGAAAAATATTGGTTCTCTCTTGCTAAAATTAGAAAGTGTGTACAATGTCTCTGGGAAATGCATCGATGACTTGGTGGAACAGCTTCAGTTTATCTGCACTACATCAACTCAGTCTGTTTCAAAGCTAGTTAGTGAAATCTTTACCAAGAATAACTGTGCTATTGATGAAGGTACTGTTAGTGAACTTGTAGACAAATTGTGTCACTCTAATCCTCTTAGCACCGCCCTTCGTCAAGGTGGTCCCCTTTCTTCCAAATTTAGGAGGGAAACGTATTTCAAGGAAACCTTCAGTTTAATTGAGCCAGTAGAATATAATTTGGATCCAGGGGACAAATCCAGTGGCAGCTTTCAGTATGTGCCTGTTCTTACATCCTTACAACAAGTGTTGAAGAATGAAGATATTCTTAAGTATGTACTGACTAAACATTCAAACAGTTCACAGTTATCATCTTTCCACGATGGTACATATTTCAAGCTAAATGAATTTCATGATAATGAAGAGTTCAGGATTTCCCTTATACTCTATATTGACGATTTCGAAATTTGCAATCCTCTAGGAACTTCAAGAAAAAAACACAAGGTCACAGCAGTGTACTGGGTACTTGCTGATGTACCATGTGAGCTGAGATCACAGCTAACTGCGATTAATTTGGCCCTTCTTTGTAATGCAAATGATGTAAAAAAGTTTCACTATGAAACGGTCCTGGAGCCTCTTTTTAAAGATCTCTCAACATTAGAGGAGGACGGCATTTTCGTTCCTCAGCTTGGTAAAAATATCAGAGGAACTGTGTTTTGCGTTTCAGCCGACAATCTTGGTGCTCATTCTTTGGGTGGACTTGTAGAAAACTTTTCAGGGCAATATATTTGTAGGTTTTGTGTTGGAGAACATTCTGACTATCAGCAAAAAGAAGTGCGTTCAGGAGCTTTTCCACCAAGAACAAAAGAGAACTATGATTTGCATGTGAATTCTGTAAAGGAAAATCCTGCTCTGGTTCACTATTGTGGTGTAAAGAAAAGTTGTCCCATAACTGAGAAATTAAGTCATTTCCATTTTGTAACAGGTTACCCACCAGATGTTCTTCACGATCTTTTTGAAGGCATAATTCCAGTAGAATTGGCTCTTTGTCTTAATCTGTTTATCCACAAAAAGTATTTCACCTTGACAGAACTTAACACGTCCATAACTACATTTCCCTACAAATGGACTGATAAAACAGATCAACCCCAACCTATCCCGACAAATTTGGCCTCTCGCAAAAGTATTGGAGGGAATGCCCATGAAAATTGGGCATTGTTAAGACTATTACCATTCATCATTGGCTCAAAGATACCACAGGGTGATCCAGCATGGCAAGTTCTCATGAGTTTAAAAGGTATTACTGAGCTTGTAGTATCACCTAAATTTACTGAGGAAAGTATAAACTATCTAGACGCTCTCATATCAGAACATCGTCACAGGCTGTTAGAAGTTTTCCCTGAGAAAAAACTGCTTCCAAAGCACCATTTTGTGGAGCATTACCCAGAGCTGATAAGAGGGTTTGGTCCTTTAGTTAGCCTGTGGACTATGCGCTTTGAGGCTAAACATAGTTTTTTTAAGAAGGTTGTGAGGAACACATACAGCTTCAGAAATGTATTGCTGTCACTTGCCTCAAAGCATCAAAGGATGATGGCATACTATTCACAAGAAAATGCTTTCAAATCTGCAACAAGTGTCACTAAAATATCTTCTGTTCCATTAGAAATCCTTGATTTGGGAATACAGCAGGCTTTCAAGAACATTTATCCAGCACAAACCTCTGTGAACTTGAGCAATGCTGTGATACACCATGGCACTAAATATGCTGCTGGAATGGTTTTGCCATATGGGTCAACTGGTGGGCAACCTGATTTCATTCAGATTTCACAGATTGCTATTGTAGATGACAATCTCAGCTTCATTGTGAAACTATTCAAGGGCTGTTATGATGGACATTATAGGGCATATGTGTTGGAATACACTGGGAATATGACCCTTCTACAACATAGTGAACTTAGTGACACATACCCCTTGACAGCCTATTATATGGGAGGCAAACATATGGTGACATTAAAGCGTCACATTATTTGTCCACTTTAGGTTAAAGGTAAAAAAAGACTTGACTGTTAAATGTCTCACCCTTCCCTTTAATGCAGGTTGTTTTTTTTCTGTTTTGCTTAGATGTCTTTGGTTGCCTTGAAAGTTATCATAGATCACCGGAGTGAGAAGCTTCCACTCCCATCAGGAATACCCAGCACTGTAGAGGAGTTACAAAAGACTGTCAAGGACACGTTTGGACTCGCTGAGACTTTCAGTCTTGAGTACTTGGATGCAGACTTCGGTGATTTCTTTGCACTCCATTCTACCGACCAGATTAAAGACAGGGGGACAATCAAAGTTGTAACTATTCCATCAATAGTGCTTAACTTGATCCCTACAGACAATCAGATGGGTGCAAGCAATATGCGTGAATTCAATCCTCCAGATAACCAGACGGATTCAAGCAGCTACTTGGATTTGAATTCGAGTTCTATTTCTGCTAGTGATTGTTCCTCAGGATCGTCAGACACCATAATACTTTCCCCAGGAAGCCCTAGAGAATTATGGCCAAAGGAAGTTTGCATTCCACCTTTCTCTGTGGCAACAGAAGCGTTACTGATGAATGCCAATGAAGAATACTTAAAAAATGGCACTCTACTCAACAAACCACAGATCGAGTTTGAAATCAGGGAAAGATTAGCAGACTACATGTTCAGCTTCACACCCTACCCATCAGGCCTCCAGGTTGGTCAGGTTGCAGAGGCGTTAGTCAAAAAGCACCCGTGTCTCTCAGATCACAGTCGTAATGGCTGGATTAATTGGCAGTATAGTCTTAAGAACAAGATGCTAAATTACAGGAAAAAGCTCAGTGCTCTTGGATTTTCTGAGGTTACCTGCAACTCTCTTAAGAACAAGAGACCGGGTGACAGGGCATCTGCAAAGAATGTAAAGAAAGCACGCAAAGGAGAAGTTATGTATCTCCCAAACTATCCTGCTGGAGCCACTAAAGAACAACAAGAGCTGTACCAACAGCAACTGATCGACGAGTCAAAGAAGACAAACAGCACAAACATCAAGGACTTAATGTGTCTAACCTTTGCACATAGAAGACAAGATATCATCACTCAGCAGATGAGCATCAAAGATGTCAAGGAGAGATGGCCTGCCTTGTTTGATGTTTCACAAGTGAGTAAATTGGATTCTTGTAGTGGTCAACATAAATGAGACACATTCTGCATGTGACACATATTTACATTGTACCACTTGTACCCTAGCACCTATTGGAGGAATAGTGATGGAAAATCGGAAAACCGACACCACATATCTGGTACAAGCTCACAATGTGTTCTTTTTTTTCTCCCTTCCCCTCTTCCGTCTTTCAGGTCAGCGCTGAGTTCAGGACAATTACCACCGTCAATCTTGAGCCAAAATTCATGGCGATGTTAGACTTTTATACACCAAAACTACTGTCCATGTTCCAATCGAAGAAGGGTGCTGTAGGAGAGCGACATCGTGGTCGAATGAGTGCTCTACTTCAGGTACATGGCCTCCACCTATTCAGTTAATAATTTCACTAAAAGGCTGTAAAACCTAGTAGATGTTTGGGAAAGTAGTTCCTTTGCCATCATGTAACTCCAAATGTGGGTGAGAAATCAAGTGTTAACGGGAAACTTTGGTTTATTTCAACCTGTCTCCTATCGTCATATGTGGGCTTCATGAGATTAGTGACGTGAAAGTATTAGTTGTCATGTTAGCCGTTGTGGGGATACAGCCGGAGCACTTGGAAGCATTTGGGGGGGTGAAATATCCCTTTAATTTCAATCCTGTTCATTCACTGCCAGACAAAATGCATGTATTAATATCAACTGTTTTTGATCCTAAAACTGGATGCAATTGTATACAAACTGCATTGCATCTACTTTTCATCAATTGACACCAGTATTCTGTACAGCCGATGTAATGTTAATTCAATTGAGAGTAGACTTTGAAGTTGTCACAGTAAACAAAAACCCAGGTTGGATGTATAAAACACTGTATTAATGTTTAAACTCCCTGTCTGTAGAGTGGA
>NW_028175724.1:0-7388 GCF_949987555.1 Borostomias antarcticus
ATTCTAAAGTTGCATGTTGACATTACTGTATGACCCACATACACACATAAACAACACAGTGACACACTCACACACACAATTCTACAACCAACATACAGGACATCCCAGCACACACGCACACAAAACACATACACACACACACACACACATACGCATACACACACAAACACACGCGCACAAACACACACACACAAACACACACGCACAAACACACACAAACACATACACACACACATGCAGACAAACACACACACACAAACACACACACACACACACACACACACACTCACCTCTAATCCCATCAGTTTACCAAGCGGTTCAAAGAGCCAGACTCCTGCCCTAGCTTGGGGTGGTGGGTGGGGGGGCGGGGGTCAGGGGACTGAGATATGCTGAGGGAGGGAGACGCGGGAAGTATGGAGGGGCAGCGGGATGTAGAGATGGGTTGGTTAGATGAGATGGAGGCTGGTTAGAGGGTGAGGTTATCCAGGGTGATGAGGCTGGTTAGAGGCTGAGTTTATCCAGGGTGATGGAGGCTGGTTAGAGGCTGAGGTTATCCAGGGTGATGGAGGCCCTGGTGGTTGGTGCCCCAGATTTACTGAATATTTCACTCTCTGATCTCTGCATTATGGATTGGTTCATATAGATCTCTGTGGACCTCTCCTCTAACCTGCATCATTCTCTCCTCCTCTCCTCTCTCTCCTCCTCTCCTCTAACCTGCATCCTTCTCTCTCCTCCTCTCCTCTAACCTGCATCCTTCTCTCCTCCTCTCCTCTAACCTGCATTCTTCTCTCCTCCTCTCCTCTCTCTCCTCCTCTCCTCTAACCTGCATCCTTCTCTCTCCTCCTCTCCTCTAACCTGCATCCTTCTCTCCTCCTCTCCTCTCTCTCCTCCTCTCCTCTCTCTCTCCTCTACTCTAACCTGCATCCTTCTCTCCTCCTCTCCTCTCTCATCCTCCTCTCCTCTAACCTCCATCCTTCTCTCTCCTCCTCTCCTCTAACCTGCATCCTTCTCTCTCTCCTCTAACCTGCATCCTTCTCTCTCCTCCTCTCCTCTAACCTGCATCCTTCTCTCCTCCTCTCCTCTCTCTCCTCCTATCCTCTCTCTCCTCCTCTCCTCTAACCTCATCCCTCTCTCCTCCTCTCCTCCCTCTCCTCCTCTCCTCTCTCTCCTCCTCTCCTCTAACCTCATCCCTCTCTCCTCCTCTCTCTCCTCCTCTCCTCTAACCTGCATCCTTCTCTTTCTCCTCTCCTCTAACCTTATCCCTCTCTCCTCCTCTCCTCTCTCTCCTCCTCTCCTCTGACCTGCATCCCTCTCTCCTCCTCTTCTCTAACCTTGGCATGCCTCTCTCCTCCTCTTCTCTGAATAAAGGCTTGTAAAGGCCTCTCCTCCTCTCCTCTGACCTCTCTCCTGCATCTCTCTCCTGCTCCTCCTCTGCTCTCCTCTCCTCCTCTAACCTACGCCTCTCCTATCTCTTCTCGGCCTCTTCCTCTCCTCTCCTCCTTCTTCTCCTCTTCCTCTTCTCCTCTCCCATCCCTTCTTTCCCATCATGCTCCTCTCCTTTTCTGTAACCGGCGAATCTCCTCTGTTCTCCTCTCAACCTCTTTCTCCTCTCCTCCAACTCTCCTTTCCTCTTCTGTGGCCGAGGCTTCACTCCTCTGACCTACCCCTCTCCTCCTCCTCTGCTCTCCTCCTCCTCTCCTCTCCTCTCCCGCAAACCCCTCTCTACTCTTTGATGGGAGCATGTATGTCTGGCCCAAACGGCCATGTTAATGAATATACAGTTGTGGTCAAAAGTTTACATACACTTGTAAATAATGTGTATGTCATGGCAAGTATTGAGTTTCTAATAATTTGTACAACTCATATTTTTCTGTGATAGGGTAATTGGAGCACATATTTCTTTGTCATAAAAAAAGGAAGTCTTTTATGAATTTATTATGGGTCTTCTGAAAATGTGACCAAATATGCTAGGTCAAAAATATACATACAGCAATGCTTATATTTGGTTGCATGTCCTTGGCCATTTTCACCTCAATTGTGCACTTTTGGTAGCCATCCACAAGCTTCTGGTTGAATCTTTGACCACTCCTCTTGACAGAATTGTGCAGTCCAGCTAAATTTGTGGGCTTTCTGACATGCACTTATTTTTTCAGCACTGTCCACATGTTCTCCATGGGGTTTAAGTCAGGACTTTGGAAAGGCCATTATAAACCTTCATTCTAAAAACCTTAATTCTGTCCTGCATTAGCCATTCCTTTACCACTTTTGATGTGTGTTTGGGGTCATTGTCCTGTTGGAACACCCAACTGCACCCAAGACCCCCCTTCTGGCTGAGGATTTTAGATTGTCCTGAAGAATTTGGAGGTTCATTATTAGGGGTCCAAGCAGCCGCTGCTGTGGCTGGACCCCTATTGCTTTTGTTCAAGTTCTCTTCTTTCTTTCTTTCTTTCTTTCTTTCTTTCTTTCTTTCTTTCTTTCTTTCTTTCTTTCTTTCTTTCTTTCTTTCTTTCTTTCTTTCTTATTTTTCATCAACGTGGGGTGTGGCATGGAGGCAATCAGCCTTGAAATATTTCACTACATGTGCGATGAATCTATAATACATGAAAGCTTCACTTTTTGAGTTAAATTATGGAAAATAATGACCTTTCCAAAATGTTCTAATTTTCTGAGATGCACCTTTATGAATGAATGAATGAATGAATGAATTAATTTATTGATGGATTAAAGGTGGGGTAGGTAGTTTGACGTCAACAAGGCCTCCGATTGGTCATCTTTTTCAAAAGAACCCGCCCCTCCCTCCTGTCAATCATGATGTAGTCCCTCCCTCCAAACATGACTGGTAGGTGTGACGAGATAGAGACCCTGATTGGTCAATACATTCGGGCGCGGTGCATTCTTTGAATCCAAAATACAGAGGCAGCGGTAAACACGGAGATCCGGGTTTATTCTCAGAGCACTTCTGTTACTGATAGCTGAAAGGATATTATGCCAATTTTACCAAATAAAGCCAAAAGCAAACTACCTACCCCCTACCCCACCTTTAAGACACAACAAGAATCCAAAGGATAACATGAGAAAGTGTAACACTTATTTCCGTCATGGTCCTGGAGCCATGACACATCAACACGTACATTACATTGACACAACACATCAATTTAAAAAGTAGAAAACTAAACTTCAGACTAAAACCTGAACATCACACATTAGATTATAACCCATGTACATGTTCTTTAGGAGTGTGTGTAAACGTTTGGCCCCAGCTGTGTGCATGGCTGGTATTGTTCCCTCAGCAGCGTGCTTCCCTCGGCCTGCTGATCAGACACGATAGGGGTGAACTCTCTCCATCCTCGGGATGGCGGCTTTGAAGCCCTTTAGATCTGTTGTTTGGTTTCTCGCCCCCAGGGCGTGGTGTGTGTTTGGCGTTTGTTTTGTGTGTGTGTGTGTGTGTGTGTGTGTGTGTGTGAGAGAGAGAGAGTTTATGTGTGTGTGTGTGTGTGTGTGTGTGTGTGAGAGAGAGAGAGAGAGAGAGAGAGAGAGTTTGTGTGTGTATGTGTGTGTGTGTGTGTGTGTATGTGAGAGAGAGTTTGTGTGTGTGTGTGTGTGTGTGTGTGTGAGAGAGAGAGAGAGAGATGTGTGTGTGTGTGTGTGTGTGTGTGTGTGTGTGTGTGTGTGTGTGTGTGTGTGTGCGCTCCTTAGGGCTGTGTATGGTCCTCTGGGTCGTCTCCTCTCTGATCCCCTGGACCCCTGCAGGCCTCGGGTCCTCCCAGCGTATCCCACAATGCTCTTTGGCGCTCAGGCCAGGGCCTCCATGCCCCGGAGGGCGGCTGTGAAACTGTTGAATTGTGGGTAGAGGCCTTGACCCTTTCTTGTTGGGGGGTGGGGATTGATAGACCGGTGCCTCTAACTTGAACCACCCACCTACACACTACGCGCACACACACACACACACACACACACACACACACAGACTCTGAGGCTCTATGGAATTGTGGTATTGTGGACAGAGACTGGTATCCATCCATCACTGGCAGCAGCTGTCTGTCTAACTGTCTGTCTGTCTGTCTGTCTGTCTAACTGTCTGTCTGTCTGTCTGTCTGTCTGTCTGTCTGTCTGTCTGTCTGTCTGTCTGTCTAGATGCCTGTCTGTCTGTCTGTCTGTCTGTCTAGCTGCCTGTCTGTCTGTCTGTCTGTCTAGCTGCCTGTCTGTCTGTCTGTCTAACTGTCTGTCTAGCGGTCTGTCTAGCCGTCTAACTGTGTCTAACTGTCTGTCTAGCTGTCTGTCTAGCTGTCTAGCTGTCTGTCTAGCTGTCTAGCTGTCTGTCTGTCTGTCTAGCGGTCTGTTTAGCAGTCTAACTGTCTGTCTGTCTGTCTGTCTGTTTGTCTGTCTGTCTAGCTGTCTGTCTGTCTGTCTAGCTGTCTGTCTAACTGTCTGTCTAGCTGCCTAATTGATGCGTTCACCTCAGAATAGCTCTGTAGCAGGAACGAGAGAGGGAAAGCCTGGTAGAGACCATTGTGAATAATTGATTGCATTTGTAAGATATCTCTTTCTAATTGTTTTGTTTGTTAATATTTCATGGGCATTGTTAAATCCTCTGGAACGCAGGCTTGTTCTGAAGAGCTGTTGCTTTGGTCTGTTCCTGTATGAGTCAGGAGGTCAGCTGGGAGAGTCTGTTTGTTTTAAATAACATAGAACATGTGCTGTCTGTCTTTCCTCTCATCCTCTTCTCCTCTCCTCCTTTCCTCCTCTGCTCCTCTCCTCACCTCTCAAATCCAGTGGAGGTTTAAGTGTGTATTTTCCGCTCATCTTTTTAGTCGTTTTGTCGTGTTGCTCTCTGTGCTTCTGCCCTCGATGTTCAGCTGTCCAATTAAGTTCCTGGACAGACCCGATTCCCCTGTTCCAAATTATGCCTTACAAGGGTTACATGAACTGGTTTAAATGGAGATACATTCACTCTGTCCCCTCTGCACGTACACACACACACACACACACACACACACACACAAGGCCTCCTGGTCCGGTCTATGCGCTGCGCCATCTAGTGGCTAGTGTTGGTTTGCTTTCCAGAGAGCTGGTTAACCTGCTGACCTCATTAGCTGTGACTGTGACTACAGGATGCTGTTTGAATCCTAAAGCTACTCGAGGGGGAGCTTTCTCTGAGTGAGTGAGTGAGTGAGTGAGTGAGTGAGTGAGTGAGTGAGTGAGCGAGCGAGCGAGCGTGTGGGTGTGTCTGTCTGTCTCTCTCTCTCTCTCTCTGTCGTCTTTCGGCCTGTTTTTTTGTCTGTCAGCCCACTTGCCTGTCTGTCTGCCTCTGTATTCAGGTGGCTGTTTGGTGTAGAATGTTCAGGGGTGTGTGTTCTAGAGTGTTCAGGGTTGTGTGTTCTAGTGTTCAGGGGTGTGTGTTCTAGAGTGTTCAGGGGGCTGTGTGTTCTAGTGGTAGAGCCGTTGGGGAGGCTGTGGCTCAGTGGTAGAGCGAGTCGTCCATTGATCGTAGGGTCGGCAGTTCGAATCCTGCCTCCTCCTGTCCATATGTCGAAGTGTCCTTGGGCAAAGACACTGAACCCCAAATTGCTCCCAATGAGCAAGCTAGCACCTTGCATGGCAGCTACCGCCATTGGTGTGTGAATGTGTGTGTGAATGAGAGGCCATTGTAAAGCGCTTTGGATAAAAGCGCTATATAAGTGCAGTCCATTTACCATTTACCATTCTAGAGTATTCAGGCGGCTGTGTGTTCTAGAATGTTCAGGTGGCTGTGTTCTAGAGTGTTCAGGGGGCCGTGTGGTGTAGAGTGTTCAGCGAGCTAGTGTGTGCGTCAGGGTAAAGCACCTCCCTGATTGAGCGGGACGTTTTTCCGATGGCGCGGCGCTGAAGCTAATATTCTGTTTGGCGTTGGGCGGGAGCCTGATTAATCACGCCTCCTCTCCTCCTGACATTCATATTCACTGTGATTGGCAGGTGGATGGGAGAATCCCGCTTTCAACACTCACACACAAACACACACACACACACGGTCGTTGATACACAAACACACACACAGACAGAAAAACAGTCACACACACGGTCATCGACGCAAGCACAGACAGACATGCACACAGAAAAACATTCACAAACACACACACACACGCACACACTCACAGTCATTGATGCCATAGGGAACAGTTTCTATTATAGGACAACAGCGCTATCACCATGTGGATGTGTCTCTGTTCCACATCAAAGAATAAACCTTAGCCGCTCGGTTGGGCCCTAATGTGATATTCACCCAGTGGTCCAGGAGGCCTTGTTCTCCCAGGTGTTTATATCGGCCGTGTTCTCTCTCTACGCCCCCTCCGGGACCGGGGGGACAGGGATCAGTAGGAGCCTGTAGTGTGTGTGTAGTCTGGCCTGTACCCTCACCTATGGGGGAAACACACCTGGTACCATCATTTACCTGCATCCAGACTCACGGCCTCTCTTAGGGGCGGGTCCAATTAATCGATTAATCATTCAAAGTCAATTTTTAGTCACTAATCGATTTTGGTCAAACTGTGGTCATTCTTTTTTTTTCATTCAAATAAACACGTCCTTTAAAAAATATTTAAATTGAACTGAACTAATGTCGTGCATCATCCGTTCTGTAGCGCTGTATTGATTGGAATGGGGGCTAAATCACAGCTTCAAAATCAATGGAATTGTGGTCTTTACTTTTTTTCATTCAAATAAAGACTTCGTTTAAAACACTGGAATCAAATCTTTCGAATGTTGGACAAAAAACGATTACTCGACTAATCGTTCATACCACCCACTGATTAATCAACTATGAAAAATGTGAGTTGTGCACATCCCTACTCTCTCTCTCTCCTGTCTCTCTCTCTCTCCTGTCTCTCTCTCTTTCTGCTGTCTCTCTTTAAGAAGTCACCTTGGTCTGTGCAGGTCTAATTGTCTATCTGGGTGTAACCCCCCCAGCCCCGGAGCTAGCCCCCTCCCTCGCCCTGTCTCTTCAGCAGGACAGCATCACACCGATGAATAGCCGTCCCCCGCCAGAGCCGTGTCAGCGTGGTAGCTAGCGTGGTAGCTAGCGCAGGCCTTAGCGGGGGGCCGCTCAGGGCGGAACTAATAAATCACTTTGGAGGGGGGGGGGGGGGGGGGGGGGCTTGCTTTGCTAGTTTATTGAATCTAAATTGCGGTCCTGTGTAACCCCCCCCCGTCTAAGCCCCCCCAGTTGTCCCCTCAACACACACACACACACACACCATCCCCAGCCTATCCATCTCGCTAGCTGATAACGGAGAAGCAGAGCAGGCCTTCCTCCAGCTGACGCTGCCTTTATTGCATTTACCCTGTTAACCAGGCTACACTAACATTACCTTGTTAACCAGGCTACACTAACATTACCCTGTTAACCAGGCTAC
>NW_028175723.1:0-4000 GCF_949987555.1 Borostomias antarcticus
GATAGAGAGATGGAGAGAATGATAGAGAGAGAATGATAGAGAGAGAGAGATGGAGAGAATGATAGAGAGATGGAGAGAATGATAGAGAGAGAGAGAGAGAGAATGATAGAGAGAGAATGATAGAGAGAGAGAGATGGAGAGAATGAGAGAGAGAGAATGAGAGAGAGAATGCTTTGAATTAATGAATTACTTTTTCCTCATATCATAATTGAATTGTACGCTTCGGCAATATTGTTCACGTGACATTCATGATCCAATAAAGCATTTTGAACTGAGAGAGAGATAAAGAGAGAGAGAGACGGGAAGTGAGAGAGAGACCGTTAGGACAGGGAGAGAGATGGAGAGACAGACAGAAGGAGAGAAAGATGGAGTGAGGGGACAGAAAACGAAAAGAGAGACGTCAAAAACCACAACCCCCCCCCCCCCCCCCAGCGGTACAAACACACGTCCATGACCCACCCAGAGACGGGGGGGGGGTCCGGGTTGAGCCCAGCCCAGGAGAGGGGCTCTTACCTGGGGATGCCGGGGCGGCAGGCCTGGGGGGACGCGCGCCGGCCTGGAGGGCACCAGAGGCGGGGGCTCGTTGGCGGGCGTGGGGCCGGGGCGGGAGGGGCACGGGGGGCGCCACGAAGGCCGGGGCGGGCGGCGGGGGCCGGGGCGGGGTTGAGCGGAGGGGGCGGGCCGGGGGTGGGGCCTCGCACCGCCGGGGGGCGGCTAGGGGGCGGGGCCGAGGATGGAGGGGGGCGGGCCGCCGGGGGAGGGCTGGGGGAGGGACAGCAGAGAATTCACATTATATACAATATATACATATATACATACATATATATATGTATAAATATGTCTGTCAAAATGTCTATATATATATATAAGTCTATATAGATTTAGACTTGTATAGCAGGCTACAATTTATTATCGGTTCAGTGTGTGTGTTTGTACATATATGTAGCTGTGTGTGTGTGTGTGTACCTCTGTACTGTACGTGTGTGTGTGTGTGTAGTTCTATATGTGTGTATAGCTCTGTATGTGTGTGTGTGTGTGTGTGCCTGCGTGTGCATGAATGATGATGTACTGTATATATGTGTGTGTGTGTGTGTGTGTGTGTGTGTGTAGCTCTGTATGCATGTACGCGTGTGTGTGTATGTGTGTGTGTGTGTACGTGTGTGTACGTGTGTGTGTGTGTGTGTAGCTCTGTATGCATGTACGCGTGTGTGTGTATGTGTGTGTGTGTGTGTACGCTGTGTGTGTGTGTGTGTGTGTGTAGCTCTGTATGCATGTACGCGTGTGTGTGTGTGTGTAGCTCTGTATGCATGTACGCGTGTGTGTATGTATGTATGATATATATTTTTTTTTCTGTATGCATGTATGATGCATGTACGTGTGTGTGTGTGTGTGTGTGTGTACGTGTGTGTGCGCGCGCGCGCGTCACCTCGGGTCCTTGGCCATCCAGCTGTCGTCCACGGGCGGGGGGCAGCGGCGCCGACACGGTGGTGGTGGAGATGTCCCCGATGATGACCAGCGCCTCCTTCAGGGCGTGGTACATTCTCAGCAGGTCGTCGCGCCGCTGCGCCTGCTCCGCCGACTCCTCCATCAGGCTGCCCTGGTCGCCGCACGAGTACAGGTACGCCAGCAGCTCCGAGTGGATGAAGTCCTTCGCCTGGGGGATGAGGGAGGGATGAGGGAGGGAGAGAAGGGGGTGCGTGAGTGTAGCCGAGTGAAGTCCTTGCGAGGGCTGGGGTAGGTAGCGAGTTGGGACACCCCGCACGCGAGCGCTAGAGCTCATAAGAGCGTGGGTTCGAATCCCGCCCTGGGGGAGAGAGGGGGTCTGGGGATGAAGTCTTTAGCCTGGGGATGGAGGGAGGGAGTGAGGGAGGGAGGGAAAGAGAGGGAGAGCGAGAAAGGGAGAGAAAGAGAGAGAGAGGGAGTGAGGGATGGAGAGAGAGAGAGGGAGAGAGAGATGGAGGGAGAGAGAGATGGAGGGAGGGAGAGGGAGAGAGAGATGGAGGGAGAGAGAGGGAGAGAGAGAGGGAGTGAGGGATGGAGGGAGAGAGACAGAGAGCTGGGGGGAGAGAGAGAGAGAGAGCTGGAGGGAGAGAGACAGAGAGAGAGATGGAGGGAGAGAGACAGAGAGAGATGGAGGGAGAGAGACAGAGAGAGAGCTGGAGGGAGAGAGAGAGAGAGAGATGGAGGGAGAGAGACAGAGAGAGAGCTGGAGGGAGAGAGACAGAGAGAGAGATGGAGGGAGAGAGACAGAGAGAGAGCTGGAGGGAGAGAGCTGGAGGAAGAGAGACAGAGAGAGAGATGGAGGGAGAGAGACAGAGAGAGAGATGGAGGGAGAGAGACAGAGAGAGAGCTGGAGGGAGAGAGACAGAGAGAGAGCTGTAGGGAGAGAGACAGAGAGGAGAGAGAGATGGAGGGAGAGAGAGATGGAGGGAGAGAGACAGAGAGGGAGAGAGCTGGAGGAAGAGAGACAGAGAGAGAGATGGAGGGAGAGAGACAGAGAGAGAGCTGGAGGGAGAGAGACAGAGAGGAGAGAGATGGAGGGAGAGAGAGCTGTAGGGAGAGAGACAGAGAGAGAGAGAGATGGAGGGAGAGAGACAGAGAGAGAGCTGTAGGGAGAGAGAGAGCGCTGGAGGGAGAGAGAGAGGAGAGAGAGATGGAGGGAGAGAGACAGAGAGCTGTAGGGAGAGAGAGAGAGCGCTGGAGGGAGAGAGAGAGAGGAGAGAGAGATGGAGGGAGAGAGACAGAGAGCTGTAGGGAGAGAGACAGAGAGAGAGAGAGATGGAGGGAGAGAGACAGAGAGAGAGAGAGCTGGAGGGAGAGAGACAGAGAGGAGAGAGTGATGGAGGGAGAGAGACAGAGCGCTGGAGGGGGAGAGACAGAGAGGAGAGAGAGATGGAGGGAGAGAGAGATGGAGGGAGAGAGACAGAGAGAGAGAGAGCTGGAGGGAGAGAAACAAAGCGCTGGAGGGGGGGATACGTACGCTGTTGATCATGAGGTGCATGATGGTCTTGGGCATCAGGTCTCTGATGGCCTTGTTGACGATGCTGGTGTAGGAGTCCACCAGGTTCCTGATGGTCTCCACCTGACGCTCCAGCTGAGGGTCCATGGACACGCTGTCCGACGGCGCCGTCACGTCCTCGCTGTCCACCTGCGCAGGGGACGGGTCAGCGTCTGTGTGTGTGTGTGTGTGTGTACCTGGTCCTTCTCTGGGTAGTGAGTGTGTGTGTGTGTGTGTGTGTGTGTGTACCTGGTCCTTCTCTGGGTAGTGTGTGTGTGTGTGTGTGTGTGTGTACCTGGTCCTTCTCTGGGTAGTGAGTGTGTGTGTGTGTGTGTGTGTGTGTGTACCTGGTCCTTCTCTGGGTAGTGTGTGTGTGTGTGTGTGTGTGTGTGTACCTGGTCCTTCTCTGGGTAGTGTGTGTGTGTGTGTGTGGTGTGTGTGTGTGTGTGTACCTGGTCCTTCTCTGGGTAGTGAGTGTGTGTGTGTGTGTGTGTGTGTGTGTGTATGTGTACCTGGTCCTTCTCTGGGTAGTGAGTGTGTGTGTGTGTGTGTGTGTGTGTGTGTACCTGGTCCTTCTCTGGGTAGTGAGTGTGTGTGTGTGTGTGTGTGTACCTGGTCCTTCTCTGGGTAGTGAGTGTGTGTGTGTGTGTGTGTGTGTACCTGGTCCTTCTCTGGGTAGTGAGTGTGTTAGTGTGAGTGTGTGTGTGTGTACCTGGTCCTTCTCTGGGTAGTGTGTGTGTGTGTGTGTGTGTGTGTGTGTGTGTGTGTGTGTGTGTACCTGGTCCTTCTCTGGGTAGTGAGTGTGTTAGTGTGAGTGTGTGTGTGTGTACCTGGTCCTTCTCTGGGTAGTGAGTGTGTGTGTGTGTGTGTGTGTACCTGGTCCTTCTCTGGGTAGTGAGTGTGTGTGTGTGTGTGTGTGTGTGTGTGTACCTGGTCCTTCTCTGGGTAGTGTGTGTGTGTGTGTGTGTGTGTGTGTGTGTGTGTACCTGGTCCTTCTCTGGG
>NW_028175722.1:0-5000 GCF_949987555.1 Borostomias antarcticus
TGAGCTCGCGGGATGGCGGAGTCAGGCTGCGGTATTCTGCATGCATCAGGACTTCTACGCTAGAATGCTGCAGCGTTGGCCCTCTGCAAGGGTGCAGTAATGACTCACCTCCGGACTACAGCCTGCAAAGAGGGAACCTGCGACTCAACACAACGGAGAGAGAAGTGTGAGAGCGTTGCAACTCTTCCGCCATCCCCTTGAATCCACGCCCTGACGGACTGAGAGAAAAGGGCAAAGGGCAAAGGGCAATGTTTTGTGATAGTCATACTGTCATAATTAGAGCTATGACTACAGCCCTAATACAGCTAAGCACAGCAACAACTATAGCATTACAGTAGATAGCAATAGCTTGAACATTGCATAGCCGCCGCACCCTAGCATAAAGTAGCTAAAGCAGTCCTGGACATTAGCATAGCCCCGCGGGGGGGGGGAGGGGCTAGCCTATGACCCCTAAGCTCTCAATCCACCCAGCTGTACCATTTCTCCCCATGGCAAGAATAAATAAATATTTCTTCAGACCGTCTGCGCTCTAAGGCGACGCTTGGAAAGAAACGCACATCAGAAAACAAACCAATTTGCATGGCAGAGTCTGTCTGACAGGCCCTAACTGGATCGGCGCCCTGAGGAATGCGCGATTGTTTAACGTTCAAGACTAATCCTCAGACAGACACACTCCTCCACCTGAGAGAAGCCAGGAACCGTGAACGCCCACCCCCCCACCAGGGGTCGTAAAGGTCGCACACTCAACGTTTGGTCACTGAATTTATTTGAGTAAATATCAACAAGGATTCATTTCACCAGGTGAGGGGGGCGAGAGAGGGCCAGGAGGGTGAAGGGGAGAGAGAGGGTTTGAGTTGGAGTGAAACAGTGTGTGTTTACGTGTACAGTGTGTGTGTGTGTTTGTTTGTGCGTGTGTGTGTGTGCGTGTGTGTGCGTGTGTGTGTGTAACCAGAGTAACAGAAGGTGTTTAAAGCTTAGCAGGTAGGCAGAGGGGCCAATGTTGTTGAGCATCTCAGTGATGGACCAGGATTGAACACAAAGTCAATACCACTGCAACGCGCAATCACAACGTGTCTGCAGATTCAGACGGGCCCAATCGATGCAGTGATGGGACAGACAGGCTCTGAGACAGAGAGACAGAGGGACAGACAGGCTCTGAGACAGAGAGACAGAGGGACCGTGGGACAGACAGGCTCTGAGACAGAGAGACAGAGGGACCGTGGGACAGACAGGCTCTGAGACAGAGAGACAGAGGGACAGACAGGCTCTGAGACAGAGAGACAGAGGGCCCGTGGGACAGACAGGCTCTGAGACAGAGAGACAGAGGGACCGTGGGACAGACAGGCTCTGAGACAGAGAGACAGAGGGACCGTGGGACAGACAGGCTCTGAGACAGAGAGACAGAGGGACAGACAGGCTCTGAGACAGAGAGACAGAGGGACCGTGGGACAGACAGGCTCTGAGACAGAGAGACAGAGGGACAGACAGGCTCTGAGACAGAGAGACAGAGGGCCCGTGGGACAGACAGGCTCTGAGACAGAGAGACAGAGGGACCGTGGGACAGACAGGCTCTGAGACAGAGAGACAGAGGGCCCGTGGGACAGACAGGCTCTGAGACAGAGAGACAGAGGGACCGTGGGACAGACAGGCTCTGAGACAGAGGGACAGAGGGCCCGTGGGACAGACAGGCTCAGAGACAGAGAGACAGAGGGACCGTGGGACAGACAGGCTCTGAGACAGAGAGACAGAGGGACCGTGGGACAGACAGGCTCTGAGGACAGAGAGACAGAGGGGCCGTGGGACAGACAGGCTCTGAGACAGAGAGACAGAGGGACCGTGGGACAGACAGGCTCAGAGACAGAGAGACAGAGGGACCGTGGGACAGACAGGCTCTGAGACAGAGAGACAGAGGGCCCGTGGGACAGACAGGCTCTGAGACAGAGAGACAGAGGGACCGTGGGACAGACAGGCTCTGAGACAGAGAGACAGAGGGACCGTGGGACAGACAGGCTCTGAGACAGAGAGACAGAGGCTGATGATGTTGGGGGCTGGAGGCTGATGATGTTGGGGGCTGGAGGCTGATGATGTTGGGGCCCAGGGCCTCCTTCTGTTTCTGACTCCTTCTCCTCTCCCCTCCGTGAGTCCCTTAAAGGGGCAGTCACGCTCGTTTCACATGATATTATCTGGATTAAATGCTTGAAATCCGTCTTTATGATTCTTAAAATCACCATCGGTGTGGCTGTTTACCGAACGGAAAACGGAATCGTGGTAAAAACCTGCAATTTCGCCTTGAAGTGTCCATTTAACTAAACTGTCAAAGTGGGCATATACATTCAATTATCTCTCTCTCTCTTTCTCATCTCTCTCTCTTTCTCTTTAACTCTGCAGTGGTCTTTAGTCTATCTGACGTTCTATCTGGTTATCTCTACCTGTTGTATCTCTCTCTCTCTCTTTCTTTATGTCTCAAGGTCTCTCTAATATGTATGTTTTCTGATTTGTTTGGCACTTCCGGGCCACCATAGCTCTCCCTTTCCTTTTCTCTCCATCACCCCTCCGTCATCCTCCGTCGACCATGTAGCACAGAGGTCGGCAGAGGTCACTGTGAATGTTAATCTCATGTGGCCTTTAGCACATGGCTGGCCTGCCTCAAGGATGCCTGTTGTCTCCGTCGGTTTTGTGGCCAGTGACCCTCCACCGGGGTCCTGACACCCGCTGACAGCCTAGTGACCGCCTCGCGCCCCTCCCCCGACCGATGTCCACCCCCCCCCCCCTCTCTCACTCTCTCTGACTCACTGGGCCCCGTCCCAACAGTCTGCCGCCGCTGCCTCCCCTCGAGTCCTCTCATCGTCTTCTCTCTGTCCTCTCCTCGTCTTCTCTCTGTCCTCTCCTCGTCTTCTCTCTGTCCTCTCCTCGTCTTCTCTCTGTCCTCTCCTCGTCTTCTCTCTGTCCTCTCCTCGTCTTCTCTCTGTCCTCTCCTCGTCTTCTCTCTGTCCCCTCCTCGTCTTCTCTCTGTCCTCTCCTCGTCTTCTCTCTGTCCTCTCCTCGTCTTCTCTCTGTCCTCTCCTCGTCTTCTCTCTGTCCCCTCCTCGTCCTCTCCTCGTCTTCTCTCTGTCCCCTCCTCGTCTTCTCTCTGTCCTCTCCTCGTCTTCTCTCTGTCCTCTCTCCTTACGTCCGCTACTGAAATAAATCAAATGCACCTCAAATACTTTCAAGCGTTTCATATTTTTGCACCTACGGTAGAAGCACTTCATGTACCTCTGAGTTTGCACTTTCGGGACTTCTCCCTTGTTTTTGTTGAACTAACACCCACCACACCCTGAGTGTTCCGCACTGTTTGCACACAGCTTTTGACCAGAGCTCGTCCTCCATTTTGAAAATCCTTTATTATCTGAGAAACCTTGTTCAAAACTATGCAACTGACTAGGATTGGCCGGATCCAACGATTTCCTAACTTTACTTCCTCAGACCTCCCAGCCCACTCACACCCAATACAGTACGCTCTCTCCAACGCTCCACGGTCACGCTACTAGGAGCGAATAGCCTCGGGCTCCGCTGACGCCAGCTAGGCCGACGCCCACTCTGGAGGGGTTGAACGGCGTGCTGGTTCTACCCTGCTTCTGAAGACACAGGCATCAATGTTTTATGAGCCGTTGGCATATAATGAGCAAAAATAGACGCTGTGTATTTTGAGTAGTGCCCCCCCCGCAACCATCCCCGCCTCCGATCCCGAAGGGAAGACGCTGAAAATGTCAGTAAAAGTTCACCAAAACAGTGTGTGCCTCTCCAAGTCCACGGTATGATCATACCCCCCAGTTCCTAAAACAGAGGGTCCCAGGCTGCACCTCATCTGTTTCTCTCCAGGGGTAGTGCACTGATCCTCTCTCCCTAGTGATAATGTGGAGGCAGTAATAATCTGGAGGTAGTATTCATCTGGAGTTAGTAATAATCTGGATGTAGTGATTATGTGGAGGTAGTGATAATCTGGAGGTAGTGATAATCTGGAGGTAGTGATTATCTGGAGGTAGTGATAATCTGGAGGTAGTAATAATCTGGAGTTAGTAATAATCTGGAGGTAGTGATAATCTGGAGGTAGTAATAATCTGGAGGTAGTGATAATCTGGAGGTAGTGATAATCTGGAGGTAGTGATAATCTGGAGGTAGTGATTATCTGGAGGTAGTGATTATCTGGATGTAGTAATAATCTGGAGGTAGTAATAATCTGGAGGTAGTGATAATCTGGAGGTAGTGATTATCTGGAGGTAGTGATTATCTGGATGTAGTAATAATCTGGAGGTAGTAATAATCTGGAGTTAGTAATAATCCGAAGGTAGTAATAATCTGGAAGGAGTAATAAACTAGAGGTAGTGATAATCTGGAGATAGCGATAATCTGGAGGTAGTAATAATATGGAGGTAGTAATAATCTGGAGTTAGTAATAATCCGAAGGTAGTAATAATCTGGAGGGAGTAATAAACTAGAGGTAGTGATAATCTGGAGGTAGTAATAATCTGGAGTTACTGATTGTCTGGAGGTAGTAATTATCTGGAGGGAGTAATAAACTGGAGGTAGTGATAATCTGGAGATAGCGATAATCTGGAGGTAGTAATAATCTGGAGGTAGTAATAATCTGGAGCTACTGATTGTCTGGAGGTAGCGATTATCTGGAGGGAGTAATAATCTGGAGGTAGTAATAATCTGGAGCTACTGATTGTCTGGAGGTAGCGATTATCTGGAGGGAGTAATAATCTGGAGGTAGTGATAATCTGGAGATAGCGATAATCTGTAGGTAGTAATGATCTGGAGGTAGTAATGATCTGGAGGTAGTGATAATCTGGAGGTAGTAATAATCTGGAGGTAGTGATAATCTGGAGGTAGTAATAATCTGGAGGTAGTAATAATCTGGAGATAGCGATAATCTGGAGGTAGTAATAATCTGGAGGTAGTGATAATCTGGAGATAGCGATAATCTGGAGGTAGTAATGATCTGGAGGTAGTAATGA
>NW_028175721.1:0-12500 GCF_949987555.1 Borostomias antarcticus
GTTTCTCCAAACAGGTTTCTCCAAACAGAATGTACGTTGCTGAGACATCCACAAGGCTAGCAGAGACATTCACAAGGCTAGCAGAGACATCCACAAGGCTAGCAGAGACATCCACAAGGCTAGCTGAGACATCCACAAGGCTAGCTGAGACATCCACAAGGCTAGCTGAGACATCCACGAGGCTAGCAGAGACATCCACAAGGCTAGCAGAGACATCCACAAGGCTAGCTGAGACATCCACAAGGCTAGCTGAGACATCCACAAGGCTAGCAGAGATGTCCACAAGGCTAGCTGAGATGTCCACAAGGCTAGCAGAGATGTCCACAAGGCTAGCTGAGACAGTCCACAAGGCTAGCTGAGACGTCCACAAGGCTAGCTTAGATGTCCACAAGGCTAGCTGAGACGCTGCGAGGCTAGCGAGGCTAGATTCGCCCCCGGGGTGTTTATACTGTACTACGACAGGCAGCAAACACTGAATTCCTTCTCTGGACTCTCCCTAGTCTCTTCCTCGCTGTGCGTGATTGGCCTGGCTCCTCTCTCCCACGTTACCCCCCTGGTGAGCTGACTGACGGGGGGGTATAGAGACGGGATCCCGGGGGGGGGGGGCTGGGGGGTATAGAGACAGGATCCCGGGGGGGGGCTGATATGCCCTGATGGTTGTTGCAGAGGAAGAGAGAGCTCTTCCCCCCGGGAGGAGTGTGAGTGATGAGCCGGGGGGGGGGGGGGGGGCAGGAAACATACGCTTACGCGTTTACCAGAACTCCCATCACTGTGAGCAAGGAGCCATGCTGAGAACAGGAAAGCACCCTCTCTCTCTCTGTCTCTCTCTCCCTCTCTGTCTCTCTCTCCCTCCCTCCCTCTCTCTCTCTCTGTCTCTTTCTCTGTCTCTCTCCCTACTTCTGTCTCTCTCTCCCTCTGTCTCCCTCCCTCTCTCTCTTGCTGTCTCTCTCCCGCTCTCTCTCTCTTTCTGTCTCTCTCTCCCTCTCTTTGTCTCTCTCTCCCTCTGTCTCTCTCCCTCTCTCTGTCTCTCGCTCCCTCCCTCCCTCTCTCTCTTTGCCTCTCTCCTCTCTCTCCCTCTCTGTCACTCTCTAACTCTGTCTCTCTCTCTCTCCCTCTGTCACTCTCTATCTCTGTCTCCCTCTCTCTCTCTCTCTCTCTCTCTCTTTCTCTCCCTCCCTCTCTAATCTCATGTCACAGGGAGATTCACAAGGAGGTCTCTCTTTCTGAGGGACTGAACTGAGAGACGCAGAGATCACAGTCCTGTGTTTTTCCGGTACCTTTGTGACAGTTGGAAATGCCCTTCAACCTCGGAGGGGGGTAGAGTTGCGTAACCGTTAGTGTTGGAGACGTTGCCTAACCTCGTCTGAAGCGGAGCCGTTACGTCTCTGGGCGTGAGACGTCTCTTAGGGAACCGCCTTCCCTGCAGTCTTTAGAGAAACGCCGTAGCACTCTTACCCAGTCATATCCCAAGACATCTTCCTGTAAGGTTTTATTGTTTGAGACGTATTTGAGACGTAGATAGTCAACATCAGTCGATGTGCTTGTTCTGATACCTCACGCGTTGCATAACAGAGTCTATATCAAACTCTGTCTATATATATAACAGAGTCTATATCAAACACTCCGACGTTGGGTTCCTCCCATCAGGGGGTTATTCTGTGAACGAAGCTTCCTGTTATCCTCTCTCCCAAATCAGAGCTAGGCTCTCTCCTCCACCCTCTCTCCTCTGCTCCATCCCTCTCTCCTCTGCTCCACCTCTCTCCTCTGCTCCATCCCTCTCTCCTCTGCTCCATCCCTCTCTCCTCTGCTCCATCCCTCTCTCCTCTGCTTCATCCCTCTCTCCTCTCCTTCATCCCTCTCTCCTCTGCTCCATCCCTCTGTCCTCTCCTCTGCTCCATCCCTCTCTCCTCTGCTCCATCCCTCTCTCCTCTGCTCCATATCTCTGTCCTCTCCTCTGCTCCATCCCTCTCTCCTCTCCTCCATCCCTCTCTCCTCTCCTCCATCCTCTCTTCTCTCCTCCACCCTCTCTCCTCTGCTCCATCCCTCTCTCCTCTGCTCCACCCTCTCTCCTCTCCTCCACCCTCTCTCCTCTCCTCCATCCCTCTCTCCTCTCCTCTGCTCCATCCCTCTCTCCTCTCCTCCACCCTCTCTCCTCTCCTCCATCCCTATCTCCTCTCCTCCATCCCTCTCTCCTCTTCTCCATCCCTCTCTCCTCTGCTCCATCCCTCTCTCCTCTCCTCCACCCTCTCTCCTCTGCTCCATCCCTCTCTCCTCTCCTCCACCTTCTCTCCTCTCCTCCATCCCTCTCTCCTCTGCTCCATCCCTCTCTCCTCTCCTCCATCCCTCTCTCCTCTCCTATGCTCCATCCCTCTCTCCTCTCCTCCTCTCTCCTCTCCTCTCCTCTCCATCCCTCTCTCCTCTTCTCTCCTCTCCTCCACCCTCTCTCCTCTCCTCCATCACTCTCTCCTCTGCTCCATCCCTCTCTCCTCTCCTCTCCTCCATCCCTCCTCTCCTCCATTCCTCTCTCCTCTCCCCCATCCCTCTCTCCTCTCCTCCACCCTCTCTCCTCTGCTCCATCCCTCTCTCCTCTCCTCCATTGCTCTCCTGTTCTCCATCCCTCTCTCCTCTCCTCTGCTCCATCCCTCTCTCCTCTCCTCTCCTCCACCCTCTCTCCTCCATCCCACTCTCCTCTCCTCCATCCCTCTCTCCTCTCCTCCACCCCTCTCCTCTCCTCCACCCTCTCTCCTCTCCTCCACCCCTCTCCTCCACCCTCTCTCCTCTCCTCCATCCCTCTCTCCTCTCCTCAATCCCTCTCTCCTCTCCTCCATCCCTCTCTCCTCTCCTCCATCCCTCTCTCCTCTCCTCCTCTCTCCTCTCCTCCCCTCTCCCCATGCCCGTCATGCATTACCACACATTAGATCACAATTCAGGGGCGCTCCGTTATCGCTGCAGATCTGTGTCTCTCTCCACGGTGCCTCTATGCGACAGACTAACCCTGTGTGTGTGTGTGTGTGTGTGTGTGTGTGTGTGTGTTCGCTGTGCTGCCCACTGACTCACACTCCCTCACGCACAATAGGGCTCTTCCCTAATGGCCACTGGTCAAGGTAGATATCATTGTCTTTTATTACCGTCCGCAGCTGTGGCCGTCCACAGCTGAGGTAATTCTATCGAACCCAAGTTCTAGTGATTGAGTGTGTCTGTCTGCACAGGCTGTGTAGGCTATGCCAGGGGTATCAAGCGCCCAAAAACCAATTCGAATGGGTAACAACACAATGTTGACAAGAAGAGCATCACACCGTTTTTTTGCACATGCAAAAACAGATTAAGCCGAATGGACACCTTTGCACATGCAAAGGTTCTGGATGTGGGGGGTACTGATGGAGATGGATGATGGTATTAAATCCTCATGACGTCAGCACTTTTGTTAATTCGTCCGCCACTGTTCATCACCAGAACAAGGCAGTCTGGGACTGAATCTGAGCCCGGGCCCGTCACACACACACAGGTCTCTACACACACAGGTCTCTACACACACAGGTCTCTACACACACAGGTCTCTACACACACAGGTCTCTACACACACAGGTCTCTACACGCTCGAGCTGTGGCCTTCGGCTGCATGTTGTCTGGAGCTCGAGCTCATACCCAGCAAACACGCAACGTCAGGGAGACGTTCAGATCACGTCTTAATAACGTCCGTGGGTCCTGAACCCCGTGTGTTCGTCTGCTGGACCCCTCAATATTCACACGTCTGGCTTGGACCCCTCTAAGACGTCTGTGGACGTGCAGAACGGGTTCAATATCTGAACGTTAAAAAAAAACATTCATTCTGGCTCCTAATTGGATGTCTTTGGACGTCCGAAAAAGACAGAAAAGACGTCTAAAAGACGTCTTTTAGACGTGTCTTTGCTCAGTGGGTAGAATCCTCGGAGGGCGGGATTTGCGAGCCGATTGTCAAGCGCCGTGCAGGTGTTGCGAGTTTGAGCACATGAAAGGTCACATGAAAGGTCACAAAGCGTGCATTGCACACAGTCAAATATTTAGTTTTCAGTCCGCGCCTCTCTCTCTCTCTCTCTCTCTCTCTCTCTCTCTCACTCTCTCTCTCTCTCTCTCTCCCTCTCTCTCTCTCTCTCTCTCGGCCTACTTGGTTACAGGTTACTAACGTGTTATAACCAACTATTGTACAGGATATTACCAGGTGTGCACACTGGACAGGAACACTTTCACCTGATGTGATGTGATAGGATAGGATAGGATACCTCCATACTCAGTCTTAAGATCACCGAGAAATGCCCAGGCCTCTCAGCACGGGTGCTCATGTGAGCAGCTCTGGATCACTGCCAGACATGCATAGCTGTATTCCCATGTAAAACACAGCACGTATGGGATCATCTGTGCTCTTATAATATATATATAATAAAATAGCTGGAGCATGCAAGTATCCATGCAACTTCTGCTGTTGCCATGTTCTCTATAGGCCTACAATTAAAAATAATTAAGATCATTTCCATATATCAATGATTTTTTTTCTAATCTTAAATCTTATATTTCATCCTCACACATCGTTTGTGCAAATAGCGCGCGTGAGAGTTTCTAGACATGGTAAAAGATTTCTGTTTAATTTCGAAACAGTCTCATGCCTTTAAACTCCCAGGCAACGCGATAACCCCACAGTGCGCAGGCTGCTACTTCTAATACTATTTACTCCTAATTGACTCCCATAATCTCGCAGTTTGCCCTTTCTGCTTGGTTCAAATGTGATCGTGCTAAACTTCGATGCGTAATTGTCCTTACGCAATTTGAAACCCAAGCATGGAACCCAAACCACCGCCTAACAAGTGGGCAGAGGAAACTACCGGTCCGGTAGGAATGAGAATAGAAACACTCACGTATCTGCGGATGAGGTTTCGAATCGTGCTCAAATCCATGTTCTACGCGGTTCCACTTGGGTCCGAGGATTTCTCTTGATCCGTTTAGTCGTTTGACGCTCGTTTATTTCTATATCTGCTCTGACTATGCTCCATAACTCGCTGTCTCATGTCCCGAAAGATAGAAGTAGAGTTTTTGTAATCCTATCCAGTCACCTATAGCCAACGAGCTCCCAGAAAGGTCGCTTTAATACTTTTAGTTTTAGTTTCATTCAAATGTTGGTATAAAGGCTATAGTCGCGCACGCAATTCAGCTCCTATTTCTCTACTGGGATTCCGGAGAAGGAGAATTGGAGTGAGACGCGGTCGCCCTACTTGTTGGAAGTCATGGAGCTACCTTGTCCGCCCTGCCTCCCTATTCTCTCTTCCTCTTCTCCCTCACCTCCGCGGTCTCTAATCTTGTCTCTCCGCTGAGAGAATGAGCTTTTCTTCCACCGTGCGTCACAGGGAGCCGGGAGCGCTTGCGCACTCTAGTGTCCCGCAGATGCCTTGGGGATTCAGCCCGGGTAACTGACTACAGCTTGTTGCGTATCTCATTGCTCTGAAGTTGGGGAAATATTATTTTTCAGTTGGTTGAAATATTTTACACTTTTGGGGGTTTGTGTGTGTGTGTGTGTGTGTGTGAGAGAGAGAGAGAGAGAGAGAGAGGTTTGTGTGTGTGTGGGTGTGTGTGTGTGTGTGTGTGAGAGAGAGAGAGAGAGAGAGAGAGAGGTTTGTGTGTGTGTGTGGGTGCGCGCGCGTGCGTGCGTTTACGTGTGTGATTGTGTGCGTATGTGTGTGTGTGTGTGTGTGAGAGAGAGGCGGGGGTTGTGTGTGTGAGAGAGAGAGAAAGAGAACGAGGGGGGTGACGTTTGTGTGTGTGTGTGTGTGTGTGTGTGTGTGTGTGTGTGGGTGGGTGTGTGTGTGCATGCGTGTGTTTGTGTGAGGGAGAGAGAGAGAGAGAGAGAGAGAGAGAGAGAGACAATGATCATAGTTATAGTTTCAGAGCTTTATTGCTTAGTTGCAAAGTTGCCAGCTGTATGGAGCTGCCCTCTGAATAAAAGCAACAACGTGGAATAAAGGGATTGGTTCCAGCATAAATATAGGTCAGTTCCATCTTAATGTAATGGTCATAGTCATGGGGGTCAAACCGGAGCTGTCCACGCCCGTGGTGCTGAAACACGTGCGTGAAGACGAGGTGACCGTTTTGCATTTATTTTTAGGTTTCAATAAAGCATTACAAATCCAACGATACGAAATACAAACACGTTGACGTTGTCTTTAACCCACTTTAAAGCACCACAACTCTTTAAGCTTTGTGCAATCCATATAGCGGAATGAGGAACTATTTATGTAGGCAAGGCAAGTTTATTTATATAGCACATTTCAGCCACAGGGCAATTCAAGGTGCTTTACATGAGACATTAAAAGCATTAAAACAAAAAGCAAGACATTATAGACATTTAAAACAAAAGGCAGGACAAATTAAAAGCATTAAAACAAAAAGCAAGTCATTATAGACATTTAAACAAAAAGCAGGACAAATAGAATACAGGAATAAAAGTCACAGTGCAGTATACTGATAAACACAGCTCCTCTTAGAAAGCAGTGGCAAAAAGAAAAAGTCTTCAGGCTTGTTCAGTGTAGGAACCTTCAGTCACAATCATATGTTTCCGAGGGGGTGTTTTCATTCGGCGGACCCATGGTTGCTGGTTCCAGACGCTTTCGGCGGGCTCAGCTCAAACATGGCGTCACCCCCGGGCTTGGGCACCTAGAAGAACACGAACTAGTCACTACTAGAGCTGCACACTTTACCTCCCGTGTTTTTAAGACCGTCCAAAATGGCGTCTCTGGACCAGAAGTCCCCCAACGTCCTCCTCCAGAGCCTCTGCTGCAGGATCACGGGGAAGAGCGAAGGTAGCTTAGCTTAGCATGCTAACTAGCTTAGCTTAGCTCCCGTTAGCCCAACGCGAGCCGACGTTAGCCTAATGCTAACTGACGTTAGCCTAATGCTAACTGACGTTAGCCTAATGCTAACTGACGTTAGCCTAATGCTAACGTTGCTATTTATGCTAGCTAGCCTACAACCGGTTGTCAGTTAGCATTAGCTAGCTAGTAGCTCAACGTATGATTTAAAGATTGTATATGATGAATTAGCTCCTATTGTTAGCTAATTATTGATTTCTAATAGAGTAACACTAGCTAAGCTAACTAGTTAGCACTAGCTAATGTTAGAGATGATAGGGAGAGGCCCCTGTGTCTACTACCCCTGTGTCTACTACCCCTGTGTCTACTACCCCTGTGTCTACTACCCCTGTGTCTACTACCCCTGTGTCTACTACCCCTGTGTCTACCCCTGTGTCTAGCCCTGTGTCTACTACCCCTGTGTCTACTACCCCTGTGTCTACCCCTGTGTCTACTACCCCTGTGTCCACCCCTGTGTCTACTACCCCTGTGTCTACTACCCCTGTGTCTACTACCCCTGTGTCTACCCCTGTGTCTACTACCCCTGTGTCCACCCCTGTGTCTACTACCCCTGTGTCTACTACCCCTGTGTCTACTACCCCTGTGTCTACCCCTGTGTCTACCCCTGTGTCTACCCCTGTGTCTACTGTGGATGATGTAGCATGTCCGTAGAATGTCCTCTCTCCTATGATGCTTTTAGCCTCTCTCACTCTGAAATGTAATTTAATGTAATGTATTGCTTTATAAATGTTCTTAGCCGGTAGACAATCATACTCCAGGAGCTCGATCGCCTTGTTGAGAGGGGTCAGGGAAGAGTTTTTACAGCTCACTTATCTGACCCCCGGGTGATTACTGTTTTTTTGCTTCCCTCTGGAATATGTAGAGAGTGGGTCGTATGCCCACCTCCCTTGTTCTCTGTAAAGCGCATTGTGTTGCCTCTGGGTATGAAATGCGCTATATAAATAAAGCTTTGATTGATTGATTGATAGCCAGGTAAGCGTCACGTTCTGGCAGCTGGAGCTGTTAGCTACACCCCAATTCCGGCTGCCCTGCTGTCAAGTTAAGACAGCATTGGCTTGGAGACCGATCTAGACAGTTATGGGTACGTGAAGCGTGCTTTGATTGATCGTGCCAGCTTGGCATACGCCGGGCTTACCCTGGGTGTGAGAATACTGCAGATCACACACACACACACACACACACACACACACACACACACACAGACAGACACACACACACACACACACACACATCATGTTCACATCGACCAAAAGGCTGCTGTTGCATCGTCAGCGGACAAGATGTTCACACTACAAGTGAAACATCGCCCTATAATAACAGAGCTTCAATTTGGTCGGGTTGAAAGTTCACGCCGTGTTGAAATCATTTATTTTAGCATGTCATTCCATTGGTTGCATTATGCATGGCGATTCCATCTATATATATCACCAGCAATGTTTGGGTCTGACTGATGGTTGTATGCTTAATGTGTTACTGTTGTAACGTTAGTCTTAATGTGTTGGATGGGAGACCTAAGTGCCCAATCAACATCATCACTCACCAGAATGGTGGCTGTAAAGTCATTCTCTGTGATGTTTAAATGGTAAATGGACTGCACTTATATAGCACTTGTATCCAAAGCGCTTTGCAATGGCCTCTCATTCACTCATTCCCACACACATACACACACACCAATGGTGGCAGCTGCCATGCAAGGTATTAGCCTGTTCATTGGTAGCAATTTGGGGCTCACTGTCTTGCCCAAGGGCACTTCGACATGTGGAAGGAGAAGCCGGGATTCGAACTGCCGACCCTATGACTTGCTCTACTACGACCTGAGCTACAACTGCCCCGTAATGTTACAAGTCAGAAGAGCCTCTAGAGCCAGTTACCCCGCCCCTGGCCTAGTGCTAGCCAGGTAGCATCATATTCTGGCAGCTAGCGCTAGCTAGCTACACCCACTGTCACTTTGATTACCCTGCTGTCAAGTTAAGCCAGCATTGGCCTGGAGACCGAGCTAGCTAGCTAGCTAGCTAGCTGCCTATAACGTTATCAGACGTAAGGTTAGCTGGATTTATTGTGGGGATTGTACAGGGGCGACCGAAAGTACCTTAGCCAGCCGCCCTGGCTGTAGTATCCCCTCGCTTTCCAGAACGTTGCAGCTAAAACAGGTGTTGCGTCTAAGCAACAGTGCTCTTGGCGAAGGCCATTGTGTGCTCACACAAAGAGTGCATGTATCTGGGGGTGTCTGAAGCTTGAACATAGGCTACTTCTTAATAAGTGTGGTCAAAGCCATGGCGCCCTACTAGTGATAGGGCTAGATGGTCACCTGCACTATAACTTGTTAGACAAGGCAACCATGTTTATGTAACGTTATACACGCCTCACTGCTGCCTGGTTCATTCTTTGTTTTCCCCCTTTTCAGCGGAGGTAGCCCACCAGTTCCAGTACGCTGTGAGAGTCATCGGGAGTAACTACGCCCCCACCATAGAACGAGATGAGTTCCTGGTGTCGGAGAAGATCAAGAAAGAGCGTGAGTGATTCACGGCGTCTGGGGGACGATGGTGTTATGTAAAAGAGAAGTGACATCATCGTGCAGAGTAGTTATAACCTTGAGAGGCGGGGCGAAGAGAAAGCAGCGGATTGGCCCATAATTCTCTTGCTTTCATCTGTCCTCTTCTTGGAGACGAGATGAAATGCGTCCACTCTTTATTCAGGGCCCCAAGGTTGTTTTGCCCACCAGCTAAATCACCTCACTGTTTCTCAGTCTTGGTCTTATTCATGTGCACTTCACTTGTGTTGTTCTTTCCCCAAAAGGGGAACTTTGGTAGTTAAACCGTAAAACACCCATAATACTAAATCACCACCCATTTTAATGATACTGAGGATTTCCATTAACGAAGCATCGATCCCAGCTTAGTGAGAGCAGGTATAAAACACACCTCTCAGTCTAGTTGGGAGCACCTCCGGTGTGGCGATGGTCCGTCCTGTAAAAGCTTCCCCCGGCCGGGGCTCTGTGTTCTTCGGTGCCGTGATGGTCCGTCCTGTAAACGCGTCCCCCGACCGGGGGTTTGTGTTCCAGTGGTCAAGCAGAGGCGAGAGGGGGATGCGGCCGTGTTCTCGGAGCTGCACAGGAAGCTGCAGACTCAGGTCAGTCACTGTCCCGCTGCTCTCACTCACACACACACACACACCACACACACACACACACAGACACACACACACACACACACACACACACCACACACACACAGACACACACACACACACCGTCGAGCAAATACACTCAACCTCCGCTGAAGTGACACTGCCAACATCGAGAAGACTCGTCACACTTTTGGATACTGTTGTTGCTACTAAATGGACCTAGTGACTGGACTTAAAGGTGCAGTACGCGCTTTGGCTCAGAAGCACTTTGTTATTTTTTGCAATTCTCATTACATTCCTGACAGCAATAAGTAAATAAAGTAATTAAACTAAATTTTAATTAAATCTGTAATCTGTGGAGGTCGCAGGACGGTAATAAGTGCGTCCAATCATTTTGAGTTGCCAACTTGAAATGATTGGATGGCTCACCTGTCTGTCAGCCTACCTACCTGCCTAGCGAGTGTCATTGGTTTTCCCCCAGTTTGGAGGAGGGGCTTTGGGGGGAGGCCAGAAGGGAGGGGTGGGGATTTTGTCGGTTGCATTCTCTCAAAAAAATAATAAAAAGTCTTAACAGGAAATCACAAACCGCATACTGCACCTTTAAGTTTTTGTTTACTTTTCAAAGGATGATGTCATCCTGAATGTGTTTGTTTGTTGTTGCCCTCCGTGCCACAGGGGGTGCTGAAGCACAGGTGGTCCGTCCTCTACCTCCTGCTCAGTCTCTGTGAGGACCCCAGGAAACCATCCAGCAGGGTGTGTAGACGAACACACACACACACACACCCACACACACACAGGTCCTCTTACCCTGTCCAACCCACTAACATGATTTTTCACTTCTGAAATGCATGTTGTTTTTTAACTCCCACAATGCCCCTGCTAAATAAACAAATCAACCAATCACCATCCCTGGTGTCCCGGTCACAGGTGGGCAGCTACGGGGCGCTGTTCGCTCAGGCCCTCCCCCGGGACGCCCACTCCACCCCCTTCTACTGCACCCGCCCCCAGAGCCTGGCCCTGGGCTATGGCGCCGATCGCCCGGGGGCGTCCGGCGCCCAGATCTCCACCAGCATGGGCACCAGCGGCATCAGCAGCCTGGGCGTGTACACCCTCAACGGCCCCACGCCCACGCCACAGTCCCTCCTGGCCGGGTGAGACCGCCGCCCACATCACGCCGCCGTTTGTATTTCACACTCGGGGGGCGACACGACGCGCTTGGGAGTTATGACATCATGAGATCGCCTTTGTGATGTAATAATGTGAGGGAGAAGCCTGGGTTTCGTCCAGCGCATGGAAGCGAGGGAGTTTGTTCAACGGGTCCGTCTTTTGCAGAAGAGAAACATTCTCCTAGCACAACGTACTGTACACACCTACTGTATTCATCACCCAGGAGGTCAGAACCGGTCCTCAACCCACCTCGGATTCTTCTAGAACCCAAACCGCCACTCCCATCATCCACCAACATGTTACAGTTAAGAACGCAAACGACCGAACTGGGTTAAAACATAAATATAGCTGCTAACAGCCGTAAATATAGCTGCTCTGAGCTCAGTTGGTCATCGGGACCGGCCATGGTAAACCAATAACCAGCCGGTCGGTTCCCTGGAGTGTTTACTGCTCTGGGAGCTCACTGTTCTCCTCCTTCCAAGGAACAGCTGGGCTCTTAAGGATAAGAGGAGTCCTAATATGGTTTTAATACAGAGACAGAAGCCCCACAGGACATCTGCATGTTTACTATGGTAGACCGGCGTGTCTGGCTGCTCTCTGGCCCCTCGGCGCTGTTCTATATATATGAGGACACAAGCTAGCGCATGGGCCAGGAATAGAGAGATTATAATGATAATAATGATAGATTGGGTTTAAAAATGGGCCTTTCTCAAACGTAAGGACACACTGTACCCAATAGAACAGACTAGAATAGGGACTGTGGACCAGGCGTGATACACGCGCACGCGCATCAGACAGAACGCCTGCTCTCATTTGTCAAAGTAGGAGGGTTTTTGACGTGCGGTGTGATTGGCTTCTTCGTGCCAGCTTGACACACGCGTGGCTAACCATGGGTGCGAGAACTCTGAATATAGCAGCACACACGCACACACACATTATGTTCACGTCGATGGGAACGCTGCTGTTGCAGCAGACAGGATGTCAGCGGACGAGAGTGAAACATGGCCCTGATAATAACAGAGCTTCAGCTAGTTTGTGGGGTCAGAAGTCCACGCCGTGTTGAAGCCATTCATTTTAGCATGTCACTCTGTTGGCTGCATCAATTATGCATGGTCACGCCATATCTCATGAGCACTCCAGGGTTTGGGCCGGACGGCTGTAGTCTTATTGTTTTATTGTTGTTGTTGTTGTTGTTGTTGTTGTTGTCTTTAATGGCTGTGCTGGGCAGGAGGCCTGAGTGCCTGGTCATCAGTGTCACTCACCAGAGGGGTGGCGGTAACGTCTTAGATGTTTTGTTTAAAACCAGAGCTTCTC
>NW_028175720.1:0-6757 GCF_949987555.1 Borostomias antarcticus
TTTATTACCTGTGGTTGCACCCCGGCCATAGTTCAGCTCGATGTAGCCGGTTAGCTCGCTAGCCTGGTGGCTAGTGACGGTTGGGCTAGCTGACCAGCTGGTGCGTCAGGGTGACGTAGTCGACGTAAGCAGCGTAGCGTAGGTAGCCTACGTAAGCAGCGCAGCGTAGCCTACGTAAGCAGCGCAGCGTACCCTACGTAGCTGGAGCGAAGACATCTGGGGTGAGTTCGGTTTGGGAACGGTTTGCGCCGTTACGGTGGCCGGGCGGGGCGATGTTTCCTCGGGATGATGTGATAACGGTGTGCAACAGGCTTTGAGGTCGGTTTTCTGTGTGTCAGAGGTGTTTATTATGTCCCCTCCATTCATATAAACACTTTATATAAAAAGTACATTTTTGCACTTAAAGTCGCACTGAAATGAAAAAAGCATTCTGTCCCATTTTGGTTCACATAATTAGTCATAGTGTTCACCTATTCAACGATGTATGCCCAAAAAATTACAAATTTCTACTTTTGTTGTAATCTTATATCAAAGTATGTCATTTCTTACTTCCTGGAAAACGGTAGGTCACGTGCAATGACGACAACAGGTACCTTAGATTTTAGGCCAATAATCTCACGACATCCACCCGTCAATCAACGCTATCCTTCAATCGAATCTGTGTAAAGTTCTTAAAACCCGTCCACTTGTCAATGTTCCAATCAAATTCCTCTAAACGCATGTCCCGCCCTCATAGCTTGTTTGCGTCGGAAATACGTCAAACTACGGAAGTTAGATACGTCTATCATTTCTAGTATTACGAATGTTTCTCTATGTGCATACATGTTATACTTTGTCCAAAGTTATACTGTATGTCACTTTTACAACATTTCAAAGTTGTTTAAGTCTGGCCAATAAAAAAAACATTCCAGATCTCTGTTTAAGTTGGTTTATTTATTGATTGTTTAACATTTTGAACAAGAAATATCGATATGAAAGTAACAGTAAACGTGTTCACATACTGTATCTGCACACACAATCATAAACCCAGTGGCATATAGATCAAAAATATTACATGTCTATTATGTACCACTAGAGGGAGACACAGTACCTTTTATTCCATTCAACCTCAGATACACTATGATTAGATTAGGCAAATCACAATGGCCTACTATGTTACCCCATCACAAACTACACAATCATCTATGTTCTTCAAAAGAGAACAGAGTTACCCTCTCCCTAGTCACGCATAGCCAGACCAATCTCCACACTGTGGAGCACCAGCACTGGAGAAAGGTCTGGACTCATTAACATTCAGGAATAGGGAAGTTTCTTTAAACCAATCACAATCATCTGAGCAGAGCGGTTGCTAGGTAGTTGTTTCACATAGTCTGGATTCAATCCGATTGGGCGGGAAATCAGATCCGTCGCCATTGATTGGGCAGTGATAAACGAATGACGAGGCTTATCCCCAAAAGCTTGAGTCAGGCTACCCTCCCCCTGACATCAGTGGTCCCATCCAAGGGGGGGGGGGCTTTCTGACTCGGTACCAGTGAGAAATAGACCGTCGCTGGGGTTCCCATACATATCAGGGCGACAGTATAGACGTGCACGTTTACCACATCATACCATCAATGTGCACTAGTTTACAGAGGAGCTGTGTGTGTGGCGTGAACACGGCGCGCCCGCAGCTGCAGGGTGGCTGCTGGGAACCGCCAGGGTAGGACGGGTTCCTGCCGTGCTGTTGTTGGTGAACCTTTCCACACAAGCAGGACCAAAGGTGCTCCGGTTGTTTTGGCGGTCTAGTCGCGGCGTCCACTGTCCCCGCGGTGACGAAGGGAGTCAGGGCGGAGGCCTCTACTCGGACTGTGTGTAGCTCGGTCCTCTGGCTGTATTTGGCCCTGCTGTAGAAGGACAAAGAGGCAGAGGGGATGTCCCAGACTACCTCTACGTAGCCGGGGCGGGGAATGTCTTCATCTCCGTTTGACCCTTGAACTTTGGTCACCTGAGGGCGGAGTCTGCGTTCTTTCTTCGGGGAACTCCATGGTGACTTGTCCGCTGTGAAAACAGTCTGAACGTATGACTGGGTGCTTAGAGAACTGAGCTGGTTATCTTGCCAACACAGGGCGTAAACATAGACGTTATCGAGAAAATGTTTGATTCGGGCACATTCGTGGATATGTTTCGTCACATAAACCGATGATCCAATCGTAGTCCTCCGGGAGCTTGACCATCCATCTGCTATGGTTGATGACATCGGAGGAGCTCCTCTGGAGCAGAAGAGTGTGGGGGTCCAACGGACTGTGGTAGAAGACTTTCGTGAGATCTTTGGACAGTGACATCCCCTTTCCCAGAGTCTTAGGGTCAAAGGTTAGCTCTGTGGTACCGTCCGACGCTCCCGTGGGCGCCTCCGCGGCGCCGGCACCTCCGTGGTGATCCGGATCGACGTGAGCCAGCAGGAAGGCCCACAACCGCTCCACCTGCTCCCGCACCTTGAACCCGCTCTGCCGGACCTCCAGAACCAGCTTCTCCCTGTCCTGTCCGGGCTCCAGGCCCTTCCCCAGACTCAGCGCCTGGGCCCTCTCCACCGCCTGGTGCGCCCCGGCGAACCCCTGCAGGAAGCTGAACGCGTCCTCCTCGCCCAGCGCCGCCCGTACGCTGCTCTTACCGGCTCTGACGGCCGCCGCGCGCGCCGAGACCGAGCTCTGGACGCTGGTCAGGGCGAGGTCGCGGAGGTTCGATACCGCCTCGATGACGCGCGCGCCGAATTGGTTCAACCGACCCCTCTGTCGCTTCTCCCAGCTCTCCAGCACCAGGCACTTCCGCTCGGTTTGGGCCAAGGCCGCCTGCGCGACCTTCAGCTTCTCACCCAGCTCTCTGTGAGCGTTAGGGAACGTCTTCATGTTGTGGCGGTGATGCTCGTCCTCGATGGCGCAGGACACACACGCGACAGTCAGGTCGTCTAAGCAGTAGTACTCCACGAGCTTGCCGTGGTGAGGGCACTCGGTGACACCCTGGCGTGGGGGCCATGGGCTGGGAGAGAGGGTGTCTCTTCAGCGCTGGGACGGTCAGGTGGTCCTGCAAATGCTCGGTGCACATGGACATCTCACATCTGACGCACGTCTTCTGCGCCGGTCTTCGGTCCTCGGTACACAAGTCACAATAAATGACAACCGGGGCCACCGGTGGAGCGTCACACGCCTCAGACATGCTGCTCTGTGGGTGTGGTTAACGTCTTCTTCGTGTCTTCTTTTCTTCTCTGGTTTTTCTCCAACGTTGAGTATATTTTGCTGATATTTCGTCTTTCTCTGTCCCGCGCTGCATGCAGTAGGTCCACTGGTGTCACCTGATTGAATTTCAAATGTTTTAGCTTTGCTGTACAGTAAGTGCACGCGCGCGCACACACACACACACACACACACACACACACACACACACACACACACACACACAGACACGCGCGTGCACACACACACACACAGACACACGCACACGCACACACACACACACACACACACACACACACACACACACACACACACACACACACACACACACACACACCAACTTTGAAAATAACTTACTTCCAATTTTCTCTGTGCGTCATTTTCAACAGATCACCCTATATGAGAGCGAGAGAGAGAGAGAGAGAGAGAGAGAGAGAGAGAGAGAGAGAGAGCATTATGGGGTCAAGACAGCTGATCAATCAATATAGCTAACTAGCCAGTTTAAGAGCATTGGCTCGCGTTATGCGTATTGTGTATGACGGTAGAACACATCTCGAACCCATAAGATAGGCTAAGCTAAGCTTTCCACGTCAGTTGACTGACACACCTACTGTAGCTAGTTATAGCTATTGCACAACATAGTACTTCGCCCTAAACAAACAAATAGCTTTCATGCGTTTGGAACGGGACGTCTATAGCAAAATACATAGAATCGTATTACCTGAGGTCGCACTCCGGCCATAGTTCACCTTGATGTAGCCAGTCAGCTCGCTAGCTGGTGGTAGCTAATGACAGGTAGGTAACCTCTGTAGGGGTACCTGCATGTTGGCTCTCCCAAAACAAAGTAGCTAGAACTAATTTGCATAATATGGGAGCCTCAAACATCCTGCTGAAAACTGAAGCAATAGCCTCAACATTCACTTTGAAGACGTCACAAGAAAGAAACCATATCATGATACCTGTAGTTTTTAAGTGAGTGTTTATAGTACTTTAGAGGGGCAGAGTACTCTATGCAATACGGGCCCTTCAGCTCTTTTGGGGAGAAATCCAAAAAGCAGATTCCTCCCCACAGAGTTGAGGTCGAGTCAAAACCCAGCTGAATAAAACTGCTTTTATTGTGAGTTTTCTCAAATCATCTTTAAACTGGATGTCGTCTCATTGGGCAAATTCAAAAATGTGATAAATGAAACGGGTGTAGGGGCCCTTTGCGTGTCTGTGCCCAGGGGCCCATCGTTTCATAATCCGTCTGTGACTAAAGCATGTACCTTATGGAGGACAGGGGGGGGTAAACAGGGGCGGGTAAACACAGGGGCAGGTAAACACAGGGGCGGGTAAACATGGTGCTCAAACAAAACCCGTTGATTCATCCCTGGGACGGTCTAGTCAAACAGCTGGGATCGATCCATTCACTCTGACTCAGCTCAGCTCCTCAAACTAACTAGGACTATCCATGGATACACAGTACCATATATCCACCTCTCTCTCCATTACATACACAGTACCATATATCCATCTCTCTCTCCATTACATACACAGTACCATATATCCACCTCTCTCTCCATTACATACACAGTACCATATATCCACCTCTCTATCCATTACATACACAGTACCGTATATCCATCTCTATCCATTACATACACAGTACCATATATCCACCTCTCTATCCATTACATACACAGTACCATATATCCATCTCTATCCATTACATACACAGTACCATATATCCACCTCTCTATCCATTACATACACAGTACCATATATCCACCTCTCTATCCATTACATACACAGTACCATATATCCACCTCTCTCTCCATTACATACACAGTACCATATATCCACCTCTATCCATTACATACACAGTACCATATATCCATCTCTATCCATTACATACACAGTACCATATATCCACCTCTCTCTCCATTACATACACAGTACCGTATATCCATCTCTATCCATTACATACACAGTACCATATATCCACCTCTCTCTCCATTACATACACAGTACCATATATCCACCTCTCTCTCCATTACATACACAGTACCACATATCCACCTCTCTCTCCATTACATACACAGTACCGTATATCCATCTCTATCCATTACATACACAGTACCATATATCCACCTCTCTATCCATTACATACACAGTACCATATATCCATCTCTATCCATTACATACACAGTACCATATATCCACCCCTCTATCCATTACATACACAGTACCATATACCTCTCTATCCATTACATACACAGTACCATATATCAATCAATCAATCAATCAATCAATCAAAGCTTTATTTGTATAAATCTCATGACAACGGACATGTCAAACTGGGACCTGTCCTGTCTGTGTCCACGATCCGTCACTCTGCACCTTCGCTGAAATAAACACACACCAGTAGCTCCATCTTCATCATCATCATCATCAATCTAGAGTTAAAAGCAAGGGGTCATCAACCCCCCGCCCCCCCGCCCTGTCAGAGGCGGAGCCCTGGTTAGGGTGCGAGCTTATAAACCCCCGGGCCCTTCGCTGACCACCAGAGCCATTTGAAGGACGCAACTTTATCAACAGCAAACAAGAAGCGAAGAGCCGTTGCGGAACCATGAGGTGGCTGTGTGTGGTGTGTGTGGTGTGTGTGTGTGTGAGCGCCTACCTGGCCCTCGCTCAGGACCTGGAATACGACGATTATGATTTGGTAAGAGACGGCTTATGACACGTGTTATAACAGCCTGCGGAGATGACATAGCTGTTGTATCAACACAGAGTGAAAATCTAATACCTGTTAGGAGGATGATGATGGAAGTTATAGCCATCATAGTGAGCATAGCAGGCGAGCTAGCGATGATCATATACATGTTATAGTCATTCGGTTAAGCTTTATTGATACTCAAAATTACAGTAATTATACTCATTTTCACAAATAAAGCGTTGATTGATTAATTGATTGATTTTCAGTGTCACAGAGTAATTACATAGCATTAATCAGTGTTAATTATATGAATGTATAAATACACAACGTTTTGGTTGATGGTGTGGTCTGTCTGTCTGTCTCTTCCAGGCGGGGAACCGATAATCCTGTAAGTAAACCTCGGACTCCATTTTGGTCTGTTTGGAACCCTGTGTGTTTTTTAGAACCTGAGTAGGGTTCTTTTTTATATTGTTACAAGTGATTCTATGTGGAACCCTTTTTTAGAACGTAGAAGTCTCAGTACCTGATGATCGCTGGATTGTAATAATCCCCCTCCCTCCTCTCCTCCCTCGCCCTCTCCCTCTCCCTCTCCCTCTCCCTCTCCCTCTCCCTCTCCCTCTCCCCTCTCCCTCTCTCTCTCTCTCTCTCCCTCCCTCTCTCTCTCTCCCTCCCTCCCTCTCTCTCTCTCTCTCTCCCTCCCTCTCTCACTCCCTCTCTCTCCCTCTCCCTCTCTCTCCCTCCTCTCCCTCCCTCCCTCCCTCTCTCTCTCTCTCTCTCTCTCTCCCTCTCTTTTCCTCCCTCTCTCTCTCTCTCCCTCTCTCTTCCTCCCTCTCTCCTCCTCTCTCTCTCTCTCTCT
>NW_028175718.1:0-10000 GCF_949987555.1 Borostomias antarcticus
CACCACACACACACACATGCACACATGCACATACACACACACACACACACACAAACATACACACACACACACACTCACTCACACACTCACACATTCTTTCTCTCTATCTCTCTATCTCTCTATCTCTCTCTCTCAAACACACACACACACACACACACACACAGCATGCTGTGGACATGCTACTTATAAGCTGTATTACATACACAAAACATGCATTGTATTCAGATAAATTCTCAGCAGCATTCAACCATACACAATACAAATCAAATGCAGCTCATTTAGTTAAAAGGGTCAAAATAATAATTTGTGTACAGGATCACATTTTGAATATCCATGTGTAGGAAAACAAGTATCAGGATTAGGAATAAAAAGCAACTAAGCATTGTTCAATATTGAAATGTTCTGACACCATTGGCTGTTTAATAAGGTAAAAGTAATTGCAAAAGCGTGTGTGTGCCTGATTGTGAGTGTGTGTGTGTGTGTGTGTGTGTTTGTGTGTGTGTGTGTGTGTGTGTGTGTGTGTGTGTGTGAGTGTGTGTGTGTGTGTGTGTGATAGTTCAGAGACTGAGCGAGTAACACGCAGATTATTAGCAGTATGTGAATACGCCCCTGTGTGAACATCCACATTTCTAGCCAATGAAATAAAGATGTCTGTACTCTCTCTCTCCCTCCCCTCCTCCCTCTCTCTCTCTCCCTCCCTCCCTCCCTTCCTCCCTCTCTCCCCCCTCTCTCTCGCGGATATTGATCGGGGGCGAGCGCTTTGAGTACAAAGAGTTAAGCCCTGAAAGGCGAACAGCAGTGATTTCAGAGAAGTCATGAAAGTTTAAAATGTCTTCTCTTTCTGCTGGGTCCAGTGAGACATGTTCTGTGTGTTTGTGACCCGGGGCGCATTGGAGATTCAATCCTGCACCCCTGCTCATCCCACGTTGAACCAGTCAATACCTATTATTAGCTATTGCTGCCCTCTGCCACAGTGGAGTTATGAGTGCGTGCGTGTGTGTGTGTGTGTGTGTGTTCAGGACTAGGAGAAGGGCCAGGGGAGGAGGAAGGTGTTTGTGGAGGGAGGGTGAATGTGTGAATCATAGGAGGAGGCTGCTTGCATGTGTGCATTGATGGGGTTACAGTCTGTGTATGTTGGTAGTATTGTGTGAGGGGAATGGTGTGTGTGTGCGTGTGTGTGTGCGTGCGTGTGTGTGCGTGCGTGCGTGTGCGTGCGTGCATGCGTGTGTGTGTGCGTGTGTGTGTGTGTGTGTGCGTGCGTGCGTGCGTGCGTGCGTGTGTGCGTGTGTGTGTGCGTGCGTGCGTGCGTCCGTGTGTGTGCGTGTGTGCGTGCGTGTGTGTGTGTGTGTGTGTGTGTGGTAATGGGTAGGTCTGCAGTGTTGAGAAATGCTGGGGTAACTTGGTCTTTGACAGTTCTGGGCCAGAGGGGCTGAGGTAGACACCGTTAGCTTATTAGCTTCAGCATGAGGTCATAAATCGCAGACTTAATTATTACCAGGTAAGGTAATTAGAGGCTACCACCATACATACACCAACGTGAACTACCGTACCGTTCAAATTCCAGTTTATTTATTAACATTTCTTATTTTGAGACATTTCAAATTCTAAGCAACAATTGGATTTGGCATACAGTATGTTTAATTTCTATAATTTGTGAAAACATTGTTTTACTGTACAAAACATTTTATTTAACGATTATATGCTATGGATCGATTTCTAATCAATTAGCAATTAGCGGTCAGTTCGGAGTCACATTCTGATCAGTGGATCCGACACACGCTGTCTTACGGGTTCTAAGTTGTTGTTGATCTAAGCACAGAGAGACAGAGTGGAGGCAGAGAGACGGAACAGAAGGTTCCCTGCCTCGGACGGCCTGTAACGTTCATTAACAGAAGGTTCCCTGCCTCGGACGGCCTGTAACGCTCAGGAACAGAAGGTTCCCTGCCTCGGACGGCCTGTAACGTTCAGGAACAGAAGGTTCCCTGCCTCGGACGGCCTGTAACGCTCAGGAACAGAAGGTTCCCTGCCTCGGACGGCCTGTAACGCTCAGGAACAGAAGGTTCCCTGCCTCGGACGGCCTGTAACGCTCAGGAACAGAAGGTTCCCTGCCTCGGACGGCCTGTAACGCTCAGGAACAGAAGGTTCCCTGCCTCGGACGGCCTGTAACGCTCAGGAACAGAAGGTTCCCTGCCTCGGATGGCCTGTAACGCTCAGGAACAGAAGGTTCCCTGCCTCGGACGGCCTGTAACGTTCAGGAACAGAAGGTTCCCTGCCTCGGACGGCCTTTAACGCTCAGGAACAGAAGGTTCCCTGCCTCGGACGGCCTGTAACGTTCAGGAACAGAAGGTTCCCTGCCTCGGACGGCCTGTAACGCTCAGGAACAGAAGGTTCCCTGCCTCGGACGGCCTGTAACGTTCAGGAACAGAAGGTTCCCTGCCTCGGACGGCCTGTAACGTTCAGCAGAGAGGACAGTAATTACCGCTCATCTGATACGTCTGGAAACCACCCTCTTCACAGGCACACTCGTAAGAACGCGCACACACACACACACACACACACACACACACACACAGAGCCACCCCGCTGTGGACTGCGCACACGCCCCCCCTGTCACCTCACGACGAGATGCGCTCCCCTGACGCCGACACAGCGGCACCTGGAGCAACGCCCGGCTGTAATGGATTAGAGGAGTTGGACGCCCCCCCCTCCCCCCTCACGCCCGGCTCGCCTCTAGTCGCCGTGACTACTGCAGTGTGGGGGGGGGGGGGGGGGGGCGGTCATCTGTCAGTTGGCGTGTTTGGCTGTGCTCGGGCTGAACCGATGGGGCCCCCAGACCCTAAGTGGGGGACTCAACCCCAGCATATGCTCCCCATGTACTGGAGTTGTGCGTGGATGGGGAGGGGGTGAAGGCATGTGATAGTGTGTGTTTGTGTGTGTGTGTGTGTGTGTGTGGGGGGGGGGGTGGGGATGTCCACGTCTGGGGTGACGATGTGAGGACAGGCGGAGCGAGGAGACTCCTGGGCAGCTCTGCGTGTCACCGTCACTGGCCTTCAAATACGGGGGGGGGGGGGGGGGGGGCAAATGAAGCCCCTCACTGAACGACTGTGACGGGGATGGGCGGAGAGAGAGAGAGAGAGAGAGAAAAAGTGTGAAAGAGAGAGAAAGAGAGAGAAAGTGTGAAAACGAGAGAGAGGGAGAGAGAGAAAGTGTGAAAGAAAGAGAGAGAGGGAGAGAGAGAGAGAAAGTGTGAGAGAGTAGTGAGGAGTGAGGGAGTGAGAGTGAAAGGGAGAGAGAAAGAAAGAAAGAGACAGAGAGAAGGATGCAGCTCATCACCAGCATGATCCCCTCTGCCCGTCCTCAGCCCGTCCCCTAGTGCTTCCTTATCTCTTCTCTCACACACACACACACACACACACACACACACACACACACACACACACATTTCCGCGGGTGCGCCCGTACAGGCGAGGCAAAGCCGTCGGTGGCCGTCGTTTGTCCCCACCGCTGCCTGTCTGTTTGCGTCTGACTCCGGGGGGGATTCCTCTTAATCCCATTAGCGGCGGAACACGCCCCTCTGCAGCGCCCTCCTCCAGACCTGTCCACAGTCATTACGCTGACCCCTCTCTCTATCTGTCTGTCCCCCCCTCTCTCTCCCTCTCTCTCTCTCTCTCTCTCTCTCTCTCCCTCTCTCCGCCTCGGACCGACTCTTCCCCTCACACCGCCGGGGTCCTCTTTCTCTCAGCGGCTCTCAGAAAGCCAGGAGCCACGGAGCCACGGAGCCACGGAGCCACCTCCTCTCAGCACGTCTCTGGCTTTGATTAATTCGCACGCTTTTCGACATTAAAAAAAAAAAAGTCCTACTCTTACTTTTGCTTGCCACTCTCACGAAGAAGAAAGAAAGAAAGAAAGAAAGAAAGACAGAAAGAAAGAAAGAAAGAAAGAAGGAAAGAAGGAAAGAAAGAGAGAAAGAAAGAAAGAAAGAAAGAAAGAAAGAAAGAAAGTTCTCCATTTTCCATTTTCCCCACACAAACCATTAACGCTGTAGCTGACGTTCCACATCCTGAGAGGAACTCTTGGGGGAACCACAGATCATGAGCAGGGTTGTTTTATTGAGAGTGTTCACCCCGTTCTAGCCTTGAGAACGCCTGGATGAGTCTGACCTCATCAAATTTGTGTTCCCACCAGGAGAATTGAGAACCTTAACATGTCAGAGAATCAATGGGAAAGCTGTTAAAACATATAACAGCCCATCAGCCCAACATTGAACGGCATATTTAAAGACAACACGCATAAACAGAGAATGACCTCATGTAATGGCGGCGAGCAACACTTTCTAGACGAGAAGAAAACGGCATTGAAAAGGAGAAATCATTTGACATTGAAGCTTTTACTAAATAATTTATCAGTCAAATTAGTTTGTAGCCATGCTACCCAGACACTAATTGGACATGTTTAATGCCATCATTCAATATTTGAGGATTTCTTAGACACAGATAGAGAAAAAAAAAAAAAATGGAGTTCTGAATCTCCTTTAGCATGCTTTTGGCCTTGGGTTTTAATCTCCGTACTGTACAGCCTTTTACACGGACTAGAAGTGTCTTTCAAGTGTCCCTGGGACTCGTGACACGTGTACGACGCCCCGGTATTTGTCATAGCTGATGATAGTACACCGTTGGTCCAGGGCGTCTTTTGAGACCTGGTGAGATGTTGTCAGGACAATGTTCTTCACCTGCTGAAGGATGTGATCCGTTCCCCGCGTCCGGGCCGGTCTATGACAGGACGCAAAGGACCTCTCCTGATGAACAGAGACACTGCAACACAGATGGCCCCGCGCTGACAGTGACTGAACGGAGGTGAAATCCACAGTGACAAGGAGCGGTGTAAAGGTACACACACACGCGCGCACACACACACCCACACACACACACACACAGTTAGACACATGCGTCACAAACACAATAACAGGTATACAGACACACACACATGTGCACACGTAGACACACACACACAGACACAGACACACACACACACACAAATACAGATACACACCATGTCCAAACCCATTCTGATGTAGGTGAGGTGACATCACCGCCATGGCAGTCTGTCACTCCACCTGTGAGCTCAGCGGGTGATGCACACACACACACACACACTCGCGTACACACACACACACACAAACACACACACACACACAAACACACACACACACACACTTGCGTACACACACAAACACACACACACACAAACACAGCCCCGGTATCACGGCTGTTACTGATCCCCGCCATGCAGACTGCTAGAACTTCCCAGGGCAGACAGAACACAACGATCCCAGAGCTGGACAAGACACAGATGCTCTGTTTACCACCGTCACAGAAACCACAGTGAGAGAGAAGACTTCATTCTGTGAGAAAACACAGGTAAAGTGGCAGCTTGCTCTGACACACTCCTCGCTCCCACACACACACAAACACACACACACACACACACACAAACATACACATCCGACCGACACACCTTGCTCCCGCTACCAAAAAAGGGTATAAAAAACTAAAAACTAAATTAACAACCTGACTTTTTTTTTTTCTTTCCAGAAATTTCCATAGCATAAGGGAAAAAAAAAAGTTTCTCTTACGTAAATGCGCCTCACGACAACTTTGTGCAGTTCTATTTCAGTGATCTCCGTGCGCTCACCAGGGGGGACCTTGGCAACGTGTTTGATGTGGCCTGACTGGGCGCCGTGCGGAGATCAAGAAGAGAACAGGCGCGGGTGAACAAGGGCCCACGGAAATCCGGCAACTTTAATGGACCCGGCCCCCGCTGAGTACTGAGGACTTTACATGCGCGCGTGCGGCAAATCAAGATATTTATCTCCGCAGAAACGAGGGGAGAATTAAAAAGAAACACGCGGATCGTCAGGTCCACTCGAGAGGACACTCAAAGTAATGGCATCAAAAGACATCTGGAGCACCAAGGTGATCTTTTTTCTTTTTTCTTTCCTGGTAGAACGCAGAACGTAGAACGAGGTTCAGATCTGACACTGTGGGGTGTTTAAAGACGATAATGAAGCCAGGATATTATTTGAGTCATTTCATTACTTAGATAAAATAACAGAGAAATGTCAACTGTACATTATTGGAAAGACCATTGTGTACAAACAACTGACGAGCAGAGCCCTTGTTAGCGGTGGTGCAAAGAGCTGACAAGCTTTAAGCACTGTTAAAGGAGATATTCTTCAGGCCACAGGAGGAGGATGTGGATAGACAGTGTGCAACAGGAAAGATGGTTTTTGTTTCTTCTCCTGGGGTGTATTGATATGACCGTTCCCCTCCCGGCTCATGTCTCATGTCTCTCTCCTTCACCAAAGCAAACCCTCATCTCTCTCAGTCTCCCTCGCCCTCCTCCTCCCCCTCCTCTGTCCCTGCGGAGGTGTCCGTCTGTCTGCCCGGGTCGGGGACTGCCGAGCGGCGGATAGCCCGAGTGTTTGGCTATGAAACATTAAACAGACACAGCTCTGCTGCTCCCCTGACCACCCTCCTAAACCCCCCCCCCCACCCCCACCCTCCCCCCTCACCCCAGACTCAACCCTGACATTCCCGGCTTCCCTTTCACTCCCACTCCTCTGCCCCTTGACCCCCCACACTCCATCTCTCTCTCCCTCATCCTGTCTCTGTTACAGCGCATCCCGCCTGACTCGCCAACTCCCCCATCGAACCTAGTCTCAGACCCCCACCTCCCGACCACTCTGGCCTGTTTAGCTTTGCTTCTCCTCCAGTCTACATCCCACCTGACTCGCCTTAACACACACACACACACACACACACACACACACACACACACCGGTTGAAGGCGATGCAAATGTGCTGTTTAGCGGTCTGGGATCCAGTTTGCTCTGCTCTTCCAGCTTTGCTTCAGGCCTGGAGACGACAGAGTGCTTTGAGCTTGTCCACACCACCTCATACTGTAGTAAGACCCTGCTAAGCCTCACACACACACACACACACACACACACACACACACACACACACACACACACACACACAAATACATGCTCTTAAAGGGCTGCCCAGTCATGAACCGCTCGTACTGGTGTCCAGGATTGGCACACCCCAACGCCAACCAGTAACTCAACACTGTGCATGCACACACAGGCAAGCACGCACGCACAGGGACACACGCATGCACACACACACACACACACACACACACACACACACACACACACACACAAACACACACACACGCTACACTGTAACTCTTATTTTTCTCTGTGTTTTCTCCACTCTGTGGGTTGCTGTGTCTGAGGCAACGAGCCAGCTTTTCCAACATGGCAGCGATTCTTCAACAACTTTTCGTTCCCAGAGACACAGATGCTCTGTCTCTCCCACTCCAAATAAACAAGTAGGAAAACAATCAAGCAAACAAACAAACAAAGAAGAGAGAGGAGAAGCCGAATAAATTAAAAGAAGAATGCAAGACTGTAGGGTTTGTGGACAGAGCGCTGCAATGCACCTTTAGCCAACGGGCATCAAAAGTGAGGTCACATACATGAAGGGTACAGTAGCTCCTAACCAATCACGCAGTCATGTCAAATCGCATCGGACACTTTTTTTACCCATAAGCCCTCGAACAGCCACGGCTACACGATCGTGATTTGACCACAACGGAGGAAGCAGGAAGTACATCTGGCTGCACTTTTGGGCCGATTTGCGGTTTGAACCGAGAGGGAACGTTCGGCCTCTCTGGCAGAGAGAGTTGTGGGCTTCAGCGCTGTCAAAGCCAAGAAGTCCACGCCCCCCGACGAGAGCCCTAACAAAGTCTGCCATTTCAATTAGGGTTTGAGTCACACACCCCCTAACACACTGCGTGGCTGATGCAGTCCTTGGTAAAACGTTGGTAAAAGTAAGGTGATAAAAAAGTTCCATGCTGTAAACGTTCATGCACTTTCATCATAAAAACTGGCACAATCAATACTAATTTCGTGTCATTGTTCATCATCCCATTCACGTCGTTTTGAATAAAAATCACAGTAAGCCTTTTTAGATTTTTTCTTCCGCTTATTATAATTTATTGTAAAAATCAGTGGACTCACTTGAGGACAAAGTGAGAGAAAGGAGATTTGACCGGAGCAGGGCTGGACTCAGACAAAAGGGGGGACCGCCGTGGCCAGTGGGGCTCTGGGCCTCCAGCGCAGGCTCTCTCTCTCCCTCAGATGAATGACTTATTAGGGAGTATGGGCTGGCCGGCGGCGGGCTCTGCCCACACCCTGTGATGTCTGTGCCAATTTAGCCGGCGTCCTTCCTGGCCCCTCCGCTCCGAGGGTCCAGCGGTGCCAAGTGTGCCAGCTTCAGTAGCTGGCACTGCACCAAGCTTGGCCAAGAAAGAAGGGAGAGAGAGTGAGAGAGAGAGAGAGAGAGAGGGAGGGAGAGAGAGAGGGAGAGAGAGAGAGAGAGAGGTAGGCGGAGAGGATGAGAAGATCAGTGGAGTACAATAAAGAAGAAGCCGATATGAAGAAAATCGGGCGCATATTTAAGACACTGAGCAACCTAGGATCAACGATGGGGAGTGATGGACAGAATAACTAAACCGGTGAAGAAAGAGAAAAAGCAGGGAAAGAGAGAGAGAGAGAGAGAGAGAGAGAGAGAGGGAGAGAGAGGGAGCAGTCTGCCATGTATGGAACCAAACCCATATATGCCAACGCCTGTCCAGTCCCAGACGTGATGCCAGTCTGGGTGTGATGTTGTGCCAAGAAGACCACACCACATTAAGAGCAATCCGTCCCAACCACCATGTGTGTGTGTGTGTGTGTGTGCATGTGTGTGTGGGTGTGGGCGCACACGTGTGTATGTGTGTGTGTGTGTGTGTGTGTGTGTGTGTGACACTAGACCTCCTCCCCTGGCATTTACATTGGCATCAACGCAGAAGTGCCCACCAGGGGCGCAGCCTTAGCGCCAACGTAGCTGATGACTCCCTTTACCCGACGCACTGTTTTTGTGAGCGCCCACTCCGACACACACACACACACACACACACACACACACACACACACACACACACACACACACACACACACACACACACACACACACAGTGTGTAGAAATAGACAGGGCTGGCACAGATGGCTTTGCATTAACATTCCCTTGATGAAAACCAGCTTGCAAAAGACAGCAAGAGGAATAGTAAGAAAAACAAGTGAGAAAAAGAGAGACGAGCGGAATAAGAGGAGAGACGTCGGCGAGGAGAGAGCAGTCTCATTAAAGAGAGCTGTATTCTGGCTCTTTGTGAATATTTGAATATGAGTGGTCAATACGTTTGGCTCTGAGGAGAAACAATCAATGGAGCGTTTAAATAATGTTGTGATTACAGTTGACTTCTGACAATCACACAATGGAATCTATCACGCAATGAAAAGAGATGGACGTTACACTTTCATTCATGGCTGCGTGTGACTGACCGGTGGGTGTATGATGACTGTGATCATTACATTACAGTCATTTAGCAGACGCTTTTATCCAAAGCGACTAACAATAATTGCATTTAACGTAGGAAAAGCCAATGTACTACTACTTGCCAGAACTCACAAGTGCATCTTCTTTCTAAAACAAGTGACTTAGAGCATAATCTAGTGCTGAAGGCAAAGTGCAAGAATAGCAATCTAAAGTACAGTACAATACAATACAATAAGTGCTTAGATCACCGTGCGGTTCCAGTTTTCTCATTTCTGTCATGGGCCGAGGTATGATTGTGAGCGAATCAGTGTGAGGTTCGCACAGAAGCTGTCTCAGTACTGTATGTGTTTCTGTTTTATAATTTCACATTGTGTGTGTGTGTGTGTGTGTGTGTGTGTGTGTGTGTGTGTGTGTGTGTGTGTGTGTGTGTGTGTGCTACGTATCTCCCCCCCTCATCACCATATCTGTCCCCTCACCTCCAAGGCCGGTACGGTCGACCCCGCCCGCCCCTGGACTGATAGACGCAGTCTGAGAATGGCTGAGCGTAAATGGA
>NW_028175717.1:0-7500 GCF_949987555.1 Borostomias antarcticus
TTTCCTTCCCCTCTCTCTCTCTCTCTCTCTCTCTCTCTCTCTACCCCCCCGCCTCACTCTCTTGCTCGCTCGCCCTCTCATCTCTTCCGAACGCCTCAGAAAAGCGCTCAGATCATATGCAAAGCTGTTTTATGCTAATATCTGTGTACACACATTCGCGGCGCCGTCGGAGCGCATACATAAGCCACATCACAGGTCCCCTCCGACGCTTTCTGCACCTGCCCGCGGACTGCAAAACAACTTTGTCTCTCTCTCTCTCCTCCTCCCCCTCTCTCTCTCTCTCTCTTCTCTTCTTTTTTCTTTACCTCCGTTTTTTTTTGTCTGTTGTTTTTTTTTCTAGGTTAAGAGGACTTTCTGCGTAGCACGAATCCAGGCCACGTTGGCGTCCCTTCAATGTTAAGTGAGAATGTTTGTCCCTTGTTGGTGCCAAAGTGACCGACCGCCCATCTCACCTGTGGCCCCAGCATCCCCACCAGAGGAGAGATGCCCCCAGGCCGTCGGACGGTGAGATGCACTCTCAAGCTCCAAGTACACAGACTTCAAAACCACAACCTTGGTGATGCGCCACAGTGTTTGATATGAGCCACTGTGCTCAATATTTAAATGATGAACTAACAGCCAACAAACATTGATCTAACCAGTAAACCTTAACCTTAACCTAATCTTAACCTAACCTAATCTTAACCTAACCTAACCTAATCTTAACCTTAACCTTAACCTAACCTAATCTTAACCTTAACCTTAACCTTAACCTTAACCTTAACCTTAACCTAACCTTAACCTTAACCTTAACCTTAACCTAACCTAGCCTAACCTTAACCCTAACCTAACCTTACCTAATCTTAACCGTAACCTTAACCTAACCTAATCTTAATCTTAACCTTAACCTAACCTAACCTACCCTAACCTAACCTAACCTAACCTAACCTAATCTAATCTAATCTTAACCTTAACCTTAACCTTAACCTTAACCTAACCTTAACCCTAACCTTAACCTTAACCTTAACCTTAACCTTAACCTTAACCCCTACCTAACCTAACCTAACCTAACCTAATTTAACCTAACCTAACATAATCTAACCTAACCTTAACCTAAGAACCTTACAGTTGTCTGATTGAATAGGAATTTAGGGGATAATCTATAGGCCCTGTTCAAGATGAAGAGTGTTAGAACATAATATATACATATTCATAAGGGTTAGTTACCCTGCAAGTCCATTGGGTGAGAAAGCAGATATGGTAATGAGCAGAACATGTCTGTGACCGACTACACGCTCAAACACCGGGACTTTTGATCTCAAATGGATGAAGTCTGCTTCTCTTTCGCTCGTAACATTCCAGCCACAGTGTGCAAGAAAAACAAAGAGGAAAGCACACACACACACACACACACACACACACACACACACACACACACACACACGCACACACACACACACCTCTATTTAGATTCAGTGTAATTAGGGATAAATAGCTCCAGAATTTGTGTAAATGGGACGAAAGCGAGCCGAGGAAGTTTTCCCTCCCTGTGACTTTTACAAGTCTGGCAAATCAACAATAGCGGTGGGAAGAGGAATTCCTCCTTTCGAACTCTTTTCATTTGAAGCGAGGCGGCGGATGGCGGGCAGATGGAGGCGCGGCCACGGAGACCGCCGCGAAATATTTATCAGTCCTCCAGCCAAGCTACCGCGAGCTCGCTGGGGTAGGGGTAGGGTTAGGGCTACTCTTTAGGGTAACTCTTTTGGTTTTACGGCTAACGTTCGCCCGTGATCTACTGAAGACCGCACATGTCGCCGCCGGTGAAAACGTGCCAACGCTGCGATACGGGGACCTAAAAAAAGACAAAAAACGGCGCCAATGACTAAAGGAAACGGTGGCGGTCTCGACGGACTAAAAAAAGCGATACTGTACTCTTTCTGCCGCCGTAGCTCGCCGACGTCAAAGCGCCGGACTTGGCGCCGTTATCAACCGACGTTTAGCGGCCATCAGGGAAGCCCGCAGCGTCTACAAACGAGGGAGCGGGATGATGACGCTCCACTCTTTCGTCTGACGCCGCTAAGGCCCCCGGAAGGGTCAGCAGCAGGCCTGCGTTCATAACAACCCCCCCGATAATAATGACCCCCCCGATAATAATGACCCCCCGAATAATAATGCCCCCCCCCCCTGATAATAACAACCCCCCAATAATAATGACCCCCCCGATAATAATGACCCCCCCCGATAATAACAACCCCCCAATAATAATGACCCCCCCGATAATAATGACCCCCCCCCGATAATAACAACCCCCCCGATAATAATGACCCCCCCCGATAATAACAACCCCACCGATAATAATAACCCCCCCGATACCCGCTCTCCTCCGATCCGTCCTGCCCCGAGCCCAGCGAAATAGCACACACTCACGCCGCCGGCATCTTAGGGTCCCGCGTGTGTGTGTGTGTGTGTGTGTGGTGTGTGTGTGTGTGTGTGTGGTGTGTGTGTGTGTGTGTGTGTGTGTGTGTGTGTGTGTGTGTGTGTGTGTGTGTGTGTGTGTGGTGCTGTCTCTGGTATTTTGGTCCTAGAGGTCCCCGTCGCGTCCCCGGCCGGCTCCATGCATCATCGCGAGCGCCGGCCATCAGGTGATGGAGCGTCCAGTCACCCCCCTCCGCAGGCGAGGATGGGCCCATCCAGCCCTGCTTGGGACATGAGGGATAGTCCACTCTGCGGGAGGGGGGGGGGGGGGGGTGTAGGGACAGGTGGGGAGGGCTTTAAAACCTAAACACACACACACACACACATGCAGTATATAGCACACCCGCTCACATTCTGACACCGGCACATATAATGTGCTTGCCATAAACAAAGCAGTAAACACAAGCACACACACACACACACACACACATACATACACACACACACATACATAAAGACACACACACACACACACACACACACTCTCTCTCTTGGAAACTACGGCCGTGATGATGTGAAATGCGCCTCATCGAAACAACAATCAACAACTGTTAAAAGGCACGCCGCATTCGGCGTGACGATGACATCACAAATCACTTTCTTGGCATGTGATTCGTCCTTTCAGCAGCATCGGCTCGCTCCCACACACAGCTGAACTTCAAACCAGGCCCTGCATGGCTACTTCATAAAGTCATCACAATCACCGAGTGAATATGACTGCCTACAGTCTCAGCCCACTGTACGGTTGGACAAAGTCTTTAGCAACTATGCTAAGGATTGGCTTCCCCTCCCAGCCACAATGTGGGCTGCTAGCAGGAGGAAAAAGAAGAAGAAAAAGGACCATAAACTTGTGAGTGCATACATAACGCCAGCAGGGTTTTTTGATTTGCATTGTGGGAAAGAACATAAGGTGTAAAGATGGCCGAGTAATTGGTGGGGGTGGGGTGGGGGGTTGGGTGGGGGGGGGTTGAGTACAGAGAGCCTGACCCTCTGGTTAATTAAAGCATAGTTTCACTGCACTGTCTTGAATTAATTAAAAACACATTTGATCTTCGTCCCTCCGCGGCCCCCCTCCTCCCTTCCTCCCCCCCCCCCCCATCCCTCCCCCCCCCCATCCCTCAATCCCTCATCTGCCCTCTTCCCTTTCAATAAACTATCTCTCCTCCCCCACGTCCACTCAATTCGCTTCAGCCTCATAGACGTGTGTGTGTGTGTGTGTGTGTGTGTGTGTGTGTGTGTGTGCGTGTGTGTGTGTGTGTGACGGGTGGGGGATTCATACGCTGCGCTTATGAGCGGTGTTCAGCGCCAACGATCTGCTGTCCAGCAGCGAGCGTTTGGCTCAAAGTGCTTAAAGCACCAGAGGGCCTGGGGGCGGAGCCTATCGCTCTTCTCAGGGTCTCACAGAGAGAGAGTACCCTGGTCAACTACTGTATATGATCTCTATATGAGGCGCTGTCTGGCGTGCGTGTGTGTGTGCGTCCGTGTGTGAGTGTGTGTGTGTCTTCGTTTGATCTACAGTATACCATCGCCTCCCTCCTCCCAGCATGCAACAGCAAAAGCAGTGTACATGTTGTAAACATGCCTACTGAAGAAGGCGCCACCTTTACGAGGAGTGAGCAGAGACAAAGGAGGGATCACACGGTCACCTCAGATGCCACCGGCTGATGTCCCTCAGTCCAGGCGGAGAAGTAGAGGGGACCCAGCCTTTTCTGCTGCCGTCCCTTTACTCTGGAACTCCCTGCCGTTGGGTTCGTAACGTAACTACTCTTACCACTTTAAATACTCTTACCACTTTAAATACTCTTACCACTTTAAATACTCTTACCACTTTAACTACTCTTACCACTTTAAATACTCTTACCACTTTAAAAACTCTTACCACTTTAAATACTCTTACCACTTTAAATACTCTTACCACTTTAAATACTCTTACCACTTTAAATACTCTTACCACTTTAAAAACTCTTACCACTTAAAATTTTCTTACCACTTTAAATACTCTTACCACTTTAAATACTCTTACCACTTTAAATACTCTTACCACTTTAACTACTCTTACCACTTTAAATACTCTTACCACTTAAAATTTTCTTACCACTTTAAATACTCTTACCACTTTAAAAACTCTTACCACTTTAAATACTCTTACCACTTTAACTACTCTTACCACTTTAAATACTCTTACCACTTTAAATACTCTTACCACTTTAAATACTCTTACCACTTTATAAACTCTTACCACTTTAAATACTCTTACCACTTTAAATACTCTTACTAATTTAAATACTCTTACCACTTTAAATACTCCTACCACTTTAAATACTCTTACCACTTTAAATACTCTTACCACTTTAAAAACTCTTACCACTTAAAATGTTCTTACCACTTTAAATACTCTTACCACTTTAAATACTCTTACCACTTTAAATACTCTTACCACTTTAAATAATCTTATCACTTTAAATACTCTTACCACTTTAACTACTCTTACCACTTTAAATACTCTTACCACTTTAAATACTCTTACCACTTTAAATACTCTTACCACTTTAACTACTCTTACCACTTTAAATACTCTTACCACTTTAAATACTCTTACCACTTTAAATACTCTTACCACTTTATATACTCTTACCACTTTAAATACTCTTACCACTTTAAATACTCTTACCACTTTAAACACTCTTACCACTTTAAATACTCTTACCACTTTAAATACTCTTACCACTTTCAAGTCTTTGTTAAAAACACATTTCTTTCTCTTTGCCGTTTGGTTGCACATAGACACCTTTTTACCAGATCACAGATTTTACATCTATTGTCTTTATTAATGCTTATTGTATTGTTTGTATGTATCATTGTGTTTTGTATCGTGTTTTATTGTTTTTACTGTAAAGCACTTTGGCAAACCGCTGGTTTTAAATGTGCTATACAAATAAAGTTGACATTGACGCGCACCTGGTAATCTCGCCGTAATCTCGTCCTCAAACGCCGAGGAGACACACGGTCCTCCGACCGCCGAGGAACAAACCGAGGCGCCGCAACGTCAAAGAGAAGTCAACTCAAGCCCCCGGGCCTCACTAAAAAACGCTGGATTTGAAAGGCTGTTACATCCAACCCCACTGCCTTGTAGCAGTACCATCCTGTTGAGTAGCGAGACGACAGATAGGGATCATCAGAGACATGGTGGGGGGGCGGGGTGGGGGGGGGGGGAGGTGTGTGTGTGTGGGGGGGGGTTGAGGGCTGTTGAGTTGAGAGGGTGTGGAGTTCGCGAGGTGGGGGTGGGATGGGTGACATTTTGTCATCTGCTTAGCACCGGGGTCCCTATAGGGGGCTAATGAGGATAATCATTTTTAGTGATCAATAAATCATGTGTTATTGATTTCTCCTCCTCCTCCCTCCCTCCCTCTCTCTCTCTCTCTCTCTCTCTCTCTCTAAGCCATCTTCTGTTCTCTGAAAGTCAGCCCCTCCCAGGGAAGGCGGGGGTGGAGAGAGAGGGGGCGGGGCCAGTGGAGGTGGGGGACAGACAGCATCTGGTGATGAGAGTAACAGGGGTCGTGACCTTTGGCTGGAGTTCGCTAAACCTATATACCGCTGTGGAGTCTGTCCAGGACTACATGTCGATGGCAAGGCAATAATAATGTTTGAAAGGAAATGGTTTTTAAACAAATTATGATTGGGGGGCGGGGGTGTTAGGATATAAACGCCCACAGTATCACCACAGAGTCATTTTCAAAGCAAAGCCTTAAGTCATGTCATAGACACACGCAATAACCACGAAAACTACTTTCCCAAATACCTCCCCCCTCCTCCGGTGACTCAGATACGTTCCCAAACACCTCCCCCCTCCTCCGGTGGCTCAGATACGTTCCCAAACACCTCCCCCCTCCTCCGGTGGCTCAGATACGCTCCCAAATACCTCCCCCCTCCTCCGGGGCCTCAGATAGAGCGGCGTTCTATACGTCCCGTGTTTAAGAGACACGCTGAGCGTCACCTAGCGGGAGGCGTGTTGACATGTTGTCACTGGTGAACTGGCGCAGCGTTATGAAGACAACGTGTGTGTGTGTGTGTGTGTGTGTGTGTGTGTGTGTGTGTGTGTGTGTGAGAGTGTGTGTGTGTGTGTGTGCGTTATGAAGACAACGTGTGTGTGTGTGCGTGTGTGTGTGTGCGTTATGAAGACAACGTGGACACGACGAGACGTCTTCTCCAGGACTGACAGAGGCCTGCTGTCTCCGATGCTATCTTTCTACACACACATGCATACATATACGCGCACACACACGCACACACACACACGCACACCTGTGCACACCAACACACGTGCAAACAAACACACACACACACATATATACACTAACACACAGATCATTCAGGCAGACTCAACATGCACATAAGCTGCAGACGACCACACACACACACACACACACGTGCATAGATCGCTCAACGAGATGGAGTGCCAGCCAGTCACACGGCAGCTGATTGGGTGATGGGTCTGGGGGCGGTACAGGAAGAGGAAGTCCCCGTCTGCCAGACTTCCCATGGCAAACGAGGACCGCGTGGCCCCTGTGGTTGAGAGGCCCCTGGAGCAGGAGAGGAAGTCAGACAGCAAAGACGGAGGTAGAGAGACAATAGGAGAGAGGTAGGAGAGAGGATGGAACGCAGGGCGGCTTGATGCTGCTTATCAGCCATGGCAGCTGACGTTCCCCCACACCTCACACACACACGGTGTGCTGGGAGGAGCCAGCGAACCACGGCTGCTTGAAAGGGCCCTCGGAGCAAGATTACACAAGTGCGTGGGTGAAACTGCGGGGGATTTGTCATCGCGGGTAGATTATGCAGCACAGCAGTGAAGTGTCTCATTTGGTCAGCTGTTTTTATTCGGCGTGATGAAGAATTCAGGGAGGGTAAGCAACGTTTTTAAGACGGGTCTGACCCCACGGACTCTGGGGTCAACGTCAAAAGGAGCTTAAAAATATAATTACTCTCTCATGTCCCTTGTCATTTTGCAATAAATTATGTTTTTGAAGAATTTTCTAATTGAAATAC
>NW_028175717.1:12500-20032 GCF_949987555.1 Borostomias antarcticus
TGGGGTATCTCCAGGGTACTCAGGTACTCAGGTGGGGTATCTCCCTCAGGGTTGTGAGGTACTCAGGTGGGTTATCTCCCAGGGTGGTCAGGTACCCAGGTGGGGTATCTCCCAGGGTGGTCAGGTACTCAGGTGGGGTATTTCCCAGGGTGGTCAGGTACCCAGGTGGGGTATCTCCAGGGTACTCAGGTACTCAGGTGGGGTATCTCTCCAGGGTAGTCAGGTACTCAGGTGGGGTATCTCCCCAGGGTACTCAGGTACTCAGGTGGGGTATCTCTCCAGGGTTGTCAGGTACTCAGGTGGGGTATCTCCCCAGGGTGGTCAGGTACTCAGGTGGGTTATCTCCCAGGGTGGTCTGGTACTCAGGTGGGGTATTTCCCAGGGTTGTCAGGTACTCAGGTGGGGTATCTCCAGGGTACTCAGGTACTCAGGTGGGGTATCTCCCTCAGGGTTGTCAGGTACTCAGGTGGGGTATCTCTCCAGGGTAGTCAGGTACTCAGGTGGGGTATCTCCCAGGGTGGTCAGGTACTCAGGTGGGGTATCTCCAGGGTACTCAGGTACTCAGGTGGGGTATCTCCCCAGGGTTGTCAGGTACCCAGGTGGGGTATCTCCAGGGTACTCAGGTACTCAGGTGGGGTATCTCCCCAGGGTGGTCAGGTACTCAGGTGGGGTATCTCCCAGGGTAGTCAGGTACTCAGGTGGGGTATCTCCCAGTGTTGTCAGGTACTCAGGTGGGGTATCTCCCAGGGTGGTCAGGTACTCAGGTGGGGTATCTCCCCAGGGTGGTCAGGTACTCAGGTGGGGTATCTCCCCAGGGTGGTCAGGTACTCAGGTGGGGTATCTCCCAGGGTTGTCAGGTACGGTATCTCCTGAGCCCTTCTGTGCAGAGTTAGCATGTTCTCCCCGTGTTCTCAAGGGTTCCCTCCCAAGAACCCCAATACAAAAACATAGAAAACAGATGGACAGTCCGTCCCTCACCAGGATTGGACCGAGCTCTTGGCCTGGTCCCCTGGTATGAGACCACTGCTCCTCACAGCACATAAGGGTTAAAAGTCGAGACACATTTCATTGGTGGATGCTCTTGCTTCATGTGTGTGTGTGTGTGTGTGTGTGTGTGTTTCAGTGTCGTCGCCTCCCTCCACAGTGTGATGTGTTCACTGCTTTACAAGTAAAATATGTTTGTTTGAGTGTTCTTCGGAACGAACACTTGTAATCACCATGACAACCATACTTGACATGCACGCATGGAAGATAAGGCTCTCTGAACACAGTCAGATCAATAACCTGGGCTGCATAGCTCAGTCATGATAACATCAGCACGTTGGAACGCACGTCCACAAAGCAAAACCCTATCCACATTGGATCATCATGGAAATCATTTACAATAGATCACACTCAAGAAAGAAAGAAAGAAAGAAAGAGAAAAGAAAGAAAGAAAGAAAGAGAAAAGAAAAAGAAGGAAGAAAGGAAAGAAAGAAAGAAAGAAAGAAAGAAAGAAAGAAAGAAAGAAAGAAAGAAAGAAAGAAAGAAAGAAAGAAAGAGACAAGAAAAAAAGAAAGAGAAAAGAAACAAAGAAAGAAAGAAAGAAAGAGAAAAGAAAGAAAGAAAGAAAGAAAGAAATAAGAAAGAGAAAAGAAAGAAAGAAATAAAGAGAAAAGAACGAAAGAAAGAAAGAAACAAAAGAAGAGAAAAGAAAGAAATAAATAAAGAGACAAGAAAGAAAGAAAGAAAGAAAGAAAGAAAGAGAAAAGAAAGAGAAAAGAAAAAGAAGGAAAGAAAGAAAGAAAGAAAGAAAGAAAGAAAGAAAGAAAGAAAGAAAGAAAGAAAGAAAGAAAGAAAGAAAGAGAAAAGAACGAAAGAAAGAAAGAAAGAAAGAAAGAAAGAAAGAAAGAAAGAAAGAAAGAAAGAGAAAAGAAAGAAAGAGAAAAGAAAAAGAAAGAAAGAAAGAAAGAAAGAAAGAAAGAAAGAAAGAAAGAAAGAGAGAAAGAAAGAAAGTAAGAGGAAAGAACGAAAGAAAGAAAGAAAGAGAAAATGAAGAAAGAGAAAAGAAAAAGAAAGAAAGAAAGAAAGAAAGAGAGAAAGAAAGTAAGAGAAAGAAAAAGAAAGAAAGAAGGAAAGAAGGAGGTATTCATCCAGACAGGATGTGTAAGTGTGCTGCCTATCTCCCTGCTCTTACTGCCTCCTTGTCCCTCTGTGATGATTAGACTGTGTCCCAGGGGGCAGGTGAGTTAGCAGAAGCAAAATCTCTCTAATGAGCTGAGCTTTCACCCCTCCCCCCATGGGGTCCTCCCCCCCGTACCCTGCCCACCCCCGTCTCTCTGTCCCACTGCGGCCCTAGTGGCTCTGTTGAGAGGTGGGGGGGGGGGGTCCATATCGCACCTGTTCACTTCCTTCTCTCCTTGTAATCAGTGCATGTTTGTAGTCCCCATGCCCAGGTGTGGACCGACAGGGATCCCTGCCCACCGGGAGGCTTCCCATTGTTTTCTTCCTCCTTTTAGCCTCCTCTCTCTCTCTCTCTCTCTCTCTCTCTCTCTCTCTCTCTCTCTCTCTCTTCTCTCTCTCTATCCCTTTCTGACCATCCCACCCCCCTACTAGCTACTGCAACACAGCAGGACAGGCTGGGGAACAACTTCTCTTTCAATATAAAGTGTGGGCAAGTGCATCTGATCTTGCATCTGATACATATATAATAATAATAATAATAATAATAATAACAACAATAATAATAACAAAAACAATAGCAATAATAATATTAATAATACGTATTATTATTACTGTTATAATAATAATAATAATAATAATAATAATATGTCTTATTGTTATTATTATTATTAGTAGTAGTAGTAGTATAATTAACAACAACAACAATAATAATAATAATAATAATAATATTATTATTATTCATTCTTGTTTAAATATTTAACAATATTTAACAATTTATTCATACATTTGCTAATTAAGCATTTTTCATTGCAGGCCTTTTGAATGTCTGTTGAACGATGCAGCCAGGGCTAGTTAATGGTGAATGACTTAATGAAATAATGACGCCAGCCTGCATAGATTTGTCTGTTGAGACCTCACAAAGGGACACCTGGTCATTCCACACCCAGCCCCCAACCCTACCCTCGGTACCTCTCTCTCCAGTTTAAGACACCATCTCCCAGGGAGGCACTTTTCTCTCATTAATTAGGGCAAATTTTGTTTACATAACGAACTTCGGGGTCGCTGATGACAAACGGCATCTTGGGACACGGGAGGACAAAGAGGCGCAAAGGGTTTGGCCAGATGGGTGTTTGTGTGTGTGTGTGTGTGTGCGTGTGTGTGTGTGTGTAGGGACCTGTGTCAGACAGACGACTCTAGCTGCAGCAGAATTCCCAATGCCACCACTTGACAAAAGGTCTACCTGCCACCTCACGCCGAATATTCCCAGAAGCCTTTGGAAGAGGGCTGCTCTGGAAGAGCAGATGATCGGTGGTTGGGGTTGGGAAGTAGGGACAGGAGCCCTTTTCCAATATGCATACTTGTCCGTACTTGCGTCCTTGTGAACTTGTGAAACGTCATCAGTTGGAACCCAAGTACTGTTCCAATTCGAAAGTACGCAAGTCCCAAGTCCGCATCAAATGCCAGGATGTGTTCTTGCTCCGCCCATTTTATGGAGGATGCATCGGAGCAGACTTGTGTGGACTTGAGACAGACAGATATCCCAGAAATCGTTTTGAATCAAGCGGCTTTGCTAAAGGTTGTTAAGGCAACACCCTTGAAAATGCCTATCTAAATAATCTTATCTAAACTAGTAGAAACAGACTTTATTTAGATAAAATGGCCACATAATTGGTTTCAATTGTAGTAATTATCCGCATGAAAGGCAATGAAAATGTAAAGATATTTACTTTAAAACAGTTTAAAACGCTTTTCAAAATCCTAGCAATGGCGGCTTCCGGTGTCCACACAAAACAAGCTGAGAAGGTGACGTCATCAAGGATGCTGCTGTTCCAATTGCTGAATGACTTCCGTCCTTGGAAGTTCATACTCTGATGCGAACTTCCCAAGTCCGGAGTAGCAAGGACGCAAGTCTGAACTTGGGCATACTTGGTATTGAAAAAGGCCCAGGGTCTGGGTGGTGGTGGTGATGGTGGTGGTGGTGGTGGTGGTGGTGATGGTGGTGGTGATGGTGGTGGTGATGGTGGTGGTGGTGGTGGTGGTGGTGGGGGGGATGGTGATGGTGGAGGTGCTGGTGGTCATGGTGATGGTGATGGTGATGGTGGTGGTGATGTGGTGGTGGTCATGGTGATGGTGATGGTGGTGGTGGTGGTGATGGTGGTGATGGTGGTGGTGGTGATGGTGGTGGTGATGGTGGTGGTGATGGTGGTGGTGATGTTGGTGATGTTGGTGGTGGGGATGGTGGTGGTGGTGGTGGTGGTGGTGATGGTGGTGGTGGTGGTGGTGGTGGTGGTGGTGATGGTGGTGGGGGGGATGGTGAAGGTGGAGGTGCTGGTGGTCATGGTGATGGTGATGGTGATGGTGGTGGTGATGTGGTGGTGGTGATGGTGGTGGTGGGGGGGATGGTGATGGTGGAGGTGCTGGTGGTCATGGTGATGGTGATGGTGGTGGTGATGGTGGTGGTGGTGATGGTGATGGTGGTGGTGGGGGGGATGGTGATGGTGGAGGTGCTGGTGGTCATGGTGATGGTGATGGTGGTGGTGGTGGTGATGATGGTGGTGGTGATGGTGGTGATGGTGGTGGTGGGGATGGTGGTGGTGGTGGTGATGATGGTGGTGGTGATGGTGGTGGTGGGGATGGTGATGGTGATGGTGGTGGTGGTGGTGATGGTGGTGGCGGTGCTGGTGATGGTGGTGGTCCAAGTGCTCTCGTAGTTTATTATCGTGGATGTTAGCAGTACTGCTAGCCATAGGTTTGCATTGCGATGTGCTCATCTTAAAACCTAAAATAGCCTCGCTTTTTGTGACAAGTTGCCCCTCTTGTGATGTCGTGGTCTTTACCGAGTGGTAGAAACTATAAACACTTGTTTTGTCAGAAGAAGAGAACAGATCAAAGGGGAGTGGGATTCTGCCAGGGAGTCTGAATTCAGCGCAAGCTGTGTTGCTCAGAGTCAAAGAAGAACAATAAAATAGTCCTAAAGGAAAAACAATTGTTGACCCGTTCCTGGGTGCCATGAAGAGGACAGTATGGGCTGTCTATCCTTCAAGGAGAACTTGAGGTAACTGATGTGTTAACCTGTAAAGAACACTGTCATCCTATTGGTCAGTGTCAAGGTACGTCGTAGGCATGGAGATGTCAGACTAGGCAGGAAAATAAAAAAAAATGTGACATGCTAGTCTTTGCGTCGGGGTGTCGTAGGGTGTCCCAGACCCCAAATCGCTGATCTTCGATCATGTCACACTACAAGGCTTTTCGTCGCTCCCAACGTTCAAAATCGGGCCCGACGCTGGACACTTTGTCTGCGACAACAAATCGGCCATGATTCAGCCTGAATTTGTCTAGTCTGCGCAGGCCCTAAGAGGAGACAAGTGGGCGTGGCTAAAGTCCTCGAGGACGGTGTCTCCTACCTGACTAGTAAACCCATCTCTGAGGGTCAGGGCTGAGTTTCCCAGAGGCATCGTAGCGCTACGTTCATCGTAAGCTATGGCGTTCATTATAGCGCTACGATGAACGTAGCGCTACGATGCCTCTGGGAAACCCAGCCCAGACCATTTAAAGTCCATCCCAAGTAACCCCTCGGACTTGGACTCATTTTTTCTCTTGTAAACCAAAAAAACTGAATGTCACACGTAGCGTTGAGGCGTCTGAACACTTCAATCAACGTTTTCAGTAATATTCAGAATTGACCGATATTTCCAAATCTGCACAATCTATCTCTGAATGTGTTAACTTAGAGGCTTTGCAGCTTCCCCAGATAGCAAGCGGATCTGGGCCATATACAGGCCAGATCTGGCCCTTGTGGCTTAGTTCCGGCCCATATATGGCCCAGAATTATTACACATCCGCTTGCTATCTGGGTCTACGACGCGTCTGTATACGACAGCAGAACCCTCCGTGTCTACGGCGGCAGCCTCAGGCGGGTTTGAACCGAACCGTCCTCCTCCGGTTGGCATGCGGCGTTGGAGGCGGTCGGGGGGGGTGAGGGGTGGGGGGGGGGGTGAGCGTCTGATAAAAGGGCAGGCGCCTCGCCAGCCAGGCGTCCATCAAGGCCGCATCCCCAGCGGGCCGGCGAGGGGGGGGTGGGGGGGGGGGGGGGCGGTAATCCCTGGAAGTGCCCCTGCGGCTCCTGTCCTCCCTCCCTCGGTCCCTCTCCTCCCTCCTTCCCTCCCTCTGTCCCTCTCTCTCCTCTCTCTCCTCCCTCTGTCCCTCTCCTCCCTCCCTCCCTCTCTCTCTCTCCCCCTCCCTCTCTCTCCTCCTTCTGTCCCTCTCCTCCCTCCCTCTCCTCCCTCCCTCCCTCTCCTCCCCCTCCCCTCTGTCCCTCTCCTCCCTCCCTCTGTCCCTCTCTCTCCTCTTTCTCTTCCCTCCCCTCCCTCCCTCTCCTCCCTCTGTCCTTCTCCTCCCTCCCTCCCTCTCTCTCCTCCCTCTGTCCCTCCCCTCCCTCCCTCTCCTCTCCTCCCCTCTGTCCCACACCATGTGGTTTCCCTGCGCTGCTCCCTGGTGGTGGGGGGTGTTTGGACCACGCCGCGTGACCTGGCCGCCTGGGGCCGGGGCCCAGGGAGGGGCCCCCGGAGCCACAGGTGAGGCCCAGGCTCAATCTACCCCCCTCCGTCCGCCCCTCGCTCTCTCCCCTGGGTGCCGCCTCGTCCCTCCCCCGCCCCTCCTCCCCACCTCACCCCATGCCCAGCAGGCCAATCAAGCCCTATCTGCCTGTAGGGAAACCTGGGGACCAGGTCGAGGGAGGGGGGGAGGGAGGGGGTGAGGGAGGGAGGGCTCAGGGGCCCCATGCGGACCTCCTGTCCCTCTGAAACCCTGGCGGGATCCATGTCACCATCGCCAGCGTGTATAATTACCTCGGCGATCTTCATTAATTCATGGGGCTTCTTTATGCCCTGCAGGTTGGTGAGAGAGGGGGGACGAGGGATGGAGAGAGAGAGAGAGAGAGATTAGCCACTCCGATCAACAACAACAACAACAACATCAACAACAACAACACCAGCGGAGAGGAAGGATAGCTCCAGCAGCAGCTGCGATGGGAGGCGACCAGTGGCCAGGAGTCCCACAGGGGTGTGTTCAAGCACCGCTGGAGTTGTCGAGACCATATTGGCAGCTAGAGGCACCAGGGTGTACAGGGTAGGGGCGCTTGTTAGTGTTCAGGCCCAGCCAGGGGGGGGTTAGTGTTCAGGATCAGCCAGGGGGGGGGGGGGGGTGTGTGTTAGTGTTCAGGCCCAGCCAGGAGGGGGGGTGTTAGTGTTCAGGCCCAGCCAGGGGGGTGGGGGGGTGTTAGTGTTCAGGCCCAGCCAGGGGGGTGGGGGGGTGTTAGTGTTGAGGCCCAGTCAGGGGGGTGTGTGTGTTAGTGTTCAGGCCCAGCCAGG